>NC_040038.1:41985914-42186208 GCF_003713205.1 Coffea eugenioides
CCCAACTTCACTCAGCATATCGAGTACATATTTTCTTTGACATAAATAAATTTCATATTTAGACCGAGCTACCTCAATACCCAGAAAATATTGTAGATGACTTAAATCTTTTGTCTGAAAGTTTACCTGCAGATTGGATTTAAGTTTTCGGATCCCCACAACATCATCACTTGTAATCATAATATCATCCACATAAATGACTAATAAAATTTTACCAGCATTAGAATATCGATAAAATACAGAGTGATCTACTTCACATCTTGTCAGACCAAACTCCATTACAATACTACTAAACCGACCAAACCAAGTCCTAAGAAACTGTTTCAATTCATATAAGGATTTTTTCAGACGACAAACCAACTGCGAATTCTTCCCCTGAACAACAAATCCAGAAGGTTATTCCATATATACTTCTTCTTCCAAATCTCCATGTAGAAACGTATTTTTCACATCCAACTGATGCAATGACCAATTATAAGTTGCTGCCAAAGAGATAAAAAGACGAACAGAGGTAATCTTTGCAACAGAAGAAAATGTTTCTAAATAGTCGATTCCATACACCTGATTAAATCCCTTAGCTACCAGACGAGTCTTCAATCTATCAATAGAACCATTAGACTGCACTTTTATAGTGTACACCCATTTACAACCAACAACCGGCTTACCAGAAAGAAGAGAAACAAGATCTCAAGTACCATTTTTCTCCAAAGCAAACATCTCTTCTTGCATGGCTAATCTCCAACCAGGATGATTGAGAGTATGGGTAATAAACTTAGGAATGGATACAGAAACAAGGGAAGCAACAAAAGAAGAATATGACAGAGAGAGATGAGAATAAGAAACAAAATTAGAAATAGGATGAGAAGTACAATGTCTCTTACCTTTGTGTAAAGCAATAGGAAGATCTGACTCACAGGAGGGCGTCATACCTAAATTTGAAGATTGAGAGTTAATTGGTGAAGTGCGTGGCATATCAGGAGCCTGCTCAACTATGGAACGACAAGAATAAACTTAAAGAATAGGATGGGATAATCGAGTTATGAAATCTGGTGGACTAGACAACTCAGGTAATAAAGATGAAGGGACCGGTAAAACAGGAGAAGAAAAAGAGGAACACTGGTCTAACTCACAAGGTTTATCTTGTTTCATAAAATAAGGAGCGGATTCAAAGAAAGTAACATCAACACAAGTAAAAAACGATTTAAAACTTGACTGTTATATCTATACCCTTTTTGCGCTCGTGCGTATTCTAAGAAAATACACTTAATAGCACAAGGATCTAAGTTATCCACCCCGAGAGCAAACTGATGAACAAAACATACATACCCAAAAATACGAGAAGATAATTTAAATATAAGTTCATGGGAAAAAAGAATGGAGTGAGGTAATTGGCCTCCAAGAATATTGGATGGCATGCAATTAATTAAATAACCTTCAGTTAAAACTGCATCACTCCAAAATTGTTTGGGCACATTCATGTGTAACAAAAGTGTTTGAACAATTTCAAGTAAATGTCCAATTTTTCTTTCAACAACTCCATTCTGTTGTGGATTGTAAGGACAAGAAAACTGATGAAGAATACCGGACTTAGTCATAAAGGTATCAAAAGGAGTGAAAAAATATTCTTTTGCATTATCACTGCGAAGTATACATATAGGCACACCAAATTGATTCTTTATTTCTGTAACAAATGCACAAAAAAATGAAATATAGTTCTGAACGATCGTTCATTAAATAAAATCATGTAACTCTGAATGAATCATCAACAAAGATTACAAAATATTTAAAATCTAACTTTGAAGTGACTCGACTAGAATCCTAAACATCAGAATAAGCTAACAAAAAGGGTTCAGAAACCCGTTTATTGACTCTAGGGGTAAAAGAAACACGATGATGCTTTCCTAACTGACAACACTCACATTCTAATGAAAACAACTGACTTAAGGTAGGAACCAATTTATTCAAATTTTGTAGAGACGGATGATCCAAACGACAGTGAATTTCAAGAGGGGAAACAATAGCAGGACACGCAATCGGACCATTGGAGTTGAGAAAATAAAGACCATTATACTCATGCTCTCCACCAATCGTCCTCTTTGTCTTCAAATCCTGAATGAAAAAAAAATCAGGAGAAAAAGTAACTGAATACTGTAGAAATTTAGTAACCTTACTAACGGACATTAGATTAAAAGGCAAATTGGGTACGTAAAGAACAGAAGACAGCGAAAGAGATGGGTTAATTTCTACAGTGTCTAATCCTTTAACTTTAGTTGTAGATCCATCATCTAAACAAACATGAGGAAAGGAGGTAGACTTTTGAAAATTAGAAAATTTTCTAGAGGTACCTGACATATGATCGGTAGTTTGGGAATCAATAATCCATGAGTCAAAATTAGAGGATGTGGAGAGACAAACCATAGCATTACTTTTTTGTGCTAAAGAAGCAAAGAGAAAAGATGCGTGATTTGCAGTTTGGTACTGCAGAAATTTGACATAATCATTTTCGGATATGGTAAAAGTCTTTTAGGACCCTTGTGCAGAAAAACTTGATTCAGCTTAGTCAGTAGTAACCACATTAGCAAACCGAGGAGGTTTTCCAACTAAATCCCAACAAGTATCACAATTGTGATTCTTCAAACCACAATGAGTGCTCTCACGGATGTCTCGACCTCCATGACCCCCATGACCTCCTCTATTTCTTTCTCCACGAGAGCCACGTCCAAAACTAAGTTGCTCACATCCAGAGCTAAGTTGCTCTATCTGATTGTTATTAGCAACTAAAGCAAACTTGTCATTAATTAGAGCACCATCACCCTGTGCATTGTCCTTAGATATAGAACGTGAGACCCGAACATACGTCTCTGTAAAGGATGGTAATTGTTTACCGGCTAAAATTTGAGATTTGATTTGTTCAAATTCTAGTTTAAGGCCAGCCAAGAATTTGAGCACAAGCATTTGTTCTCTTTGCCTCTGCATAACTGTAATATCACTTGAGAGAGGCATTACAACATTTAATTCTTCTGAAATTCGCTTGATATCAGCAAAATATTCAATTACTATTTTGTTATGCAACTGAAAATACTCCAAAGAAATATTATACATATGTGAAAGATTACTGCAGTATAATAACCGGACATAATCCCAAACTTCTTTTGTTGTCTCACAATGAGTACACATGTAAGTAATTCGTGGCTCCATAGAATTCCATATTGCTCCAATAATTTTGGCATCCTCTTGAATCAACATTAGTCTCTTGTTGTCCTCAATAGGAGAGTCATCTGTGAGACATCGTTGCTTTCCTAGGCCTGTCAAATAAATCTTAATGGCTTTTGACCACTGTTGATAATTAGTATCATTTAACTTCCAATTTGTGATTTGAAACATCACCATTGGCATAATATTAGTGGACGTCACGATACTTTTTAATAAACTTTCAGCCATAGCGAATAGCACTTCAAATCAAAAAAACAGTCAAAACTCGTGATGAACAGTACCGCATGAACAATACGCGATGAACAGTGTCGCGTGAATAGTGCACGATGAACAGTATCACGTGAACAGGACTTTTGCTAGATGTTTAACTCTAACCTTAGGATTTTAACTCTGATACCATGAGAATATGTATTTTGAGAGAAAAACATCTAGTCACCGTATTATGAGTGACCAACTAGTATTTATAGGAGTACAAACCTAACAAACTATTTACAAGAATACCCTTACTAATTTATTATCTACAAGAATACTTATATTCTCTTAACACGTAATATATCTCAAAGATCATTTTCTTACAACTCGTAAAAACTACTTGTGTAAAAAGAATCCTCTAACCTACAAACCACTCCATTTGGTTGAATTTCACCATGATATATAGTTTTCATCATTTTTTTTATTCAATCACCAATTTGTACTTCCTAATTTAGTTTAATATTTTGCTTTTGATGATGATTTTTAGAGATTAGTAAATTTGCATGTATGGTCATATTTCTTTTTTTTTCGTTAAAGTGTATACAAAAGTTTCCCTATTTGGGAATTTACCTTCAGAGATTCAAGTTATACATAAAAACAGACTCAGCGTAAAGATGAAGTAATAGAATTCAAATTGTTGAAAAAAAAATCTTGCTTGACCTCAATAGCGATAAATTTGTTAAAGAACATTCTGTCATGAATTATTTGTTTTTTTATTTCCTTTTATGCACATATGGCAGAAAATCAACAATTCACTATCATGATTATATATTAATATAATGTTTAAAGTAAAAAGCCAAAACTAAATTGTATCAAATGGACCACTTTTATAAGTGCATATAATATATTTTTGTTGTATTTTCATAATAATTATTTTCTTTACTAGTTAATTAAATTGAAATAATGTTCTTGATAACACTGATTACAAGCTTAGAACTCGTAAAAATGGTTTGTGTATAGAAATTCGAGTAATACTACTACACGAACATGGACATCTAAATAATTTTGTTTATTGATAAAACATTTTTGGGGTGAAACATCTAATGAGGATTTTTTTTTTTAACAAAAAATTTCTTTATTATTATGAATCAAAACTCATGCGTACACTGGATAAAGCACCTGTCACACAAATCCCACCACCCGTCTACGAAATGTTGGGAGACCTAACCTATCCATCCTAATGTCTCCCCTAATTAACTGTGGCAAATCAGAGAAAGCATTAAACACATGTCTTGCCGCCGAATCGGCCCCATAACCTGTAACAGTGTGACACCGTAAGAAAACAATGACGAAACTGAAGTAGCTCGTCTAGCTCCCTCTGCAACTGCCATGGACATGCACTATCCCCCTGGACAATCCGAATGAGTGTAAGCGAATATGCCTCCACATGTAGCTCCTGGTACCCTTGGGCAATACAGTACTTAACACCCACAAGGAGCGTACGCAACTCGGCATGAAGGTTGCTCATCGTCCCAAAATTCTCCGAATAACCAAATACGAACTTCCCTCGATAATCCCATACCAGCCCACCCCCTCCACTAACCCCTGGATTTCCCCGAGAACATCCGTCTGAGTTTAACTTCCTCCCTCCTTGCAGCGAGATCCATCGAGCCGGTTGTATTGCACCCGCTTCTGGTAGTGGGCTAGCTGTTGCAGCAAACCATCCCACGAGGGTTTTGGCTATCTCATCCTCGAGAAACGCACCTGTAAGATGTCACCAAGTAGATGGATGATCCGCGTCACAGTCTCCCTAACCCTTAACCTTTGCCCTTTAAACAAGCCCCTATTCCGTGCCTTCCACAACACCCAACAGACCACAACCGGCAGAACTCTATTCAAAAACCCCGAGATGACATTATTCCCTCCCCTCAACCACCAAAGCCATACCATATGCCGCACCGTATGCACCCTCTCCATCTCACCGGCAAACATCTCAAAGTGACGCCACACGGACCTTGCTCCTTTCCCAATACAAAAAATATGCTCCATGTTCTCCTCCCTAGGATCTTGGCAGCACCAACAGCGAGAGGTGCCTGTTACCCCCAATCTTTTTAGAATGTCCATGGTAGGGAGCTTTCCCTGCAGTAACCACAATATAAAGAACATCTAAGGGGAATGCTGTGGTGCCAGATGGCCGCAGCATCCCACGATCTGTTATCAAACTGCTGTACCAGGGAATATGCCGAAATCGTAGAGAAACTACCCGAAGTCGTCAAAGCCCAAACCATTCTGTCAGGTCCATGAAAGGTTGGGGGAACGACAGCCAGGATGCGTGCTATCAACCCTGTATCCAAGTATTGAGTAAGCAGGGCAGTATTCCAGACCCCGCGATCTACAAAATTCGAAACCAAATGGTCGTAAAATATCTCCACCTAGTGACATAAAGCCCCTGATCCCATCCAATTGTCATGTCAAAAATCCATCGACCCCTGCTTTACAACCCAACTGATGCTGTCCTCCGCTACCTGTTGCATAGCCCTCATCCTCCTCCACGTGAGTGAACTCCACGGATACTCCTCCGCCAGACAAGGGTGCTTGCCCGCGCAATACTTGCTTGACATGAATTCTGCCCATAATGATTGTTGTTGCCTAAATCTCCACCAAAGCTTAAACGAGAACGAGTCGTACATATCTAATAAGGGATTTCTAAGTAGAATTGTTGAACTTTAAAAGTACACAAATATCATGTTAGGAATATTCTTCATAGATTCGTCTACCTTTCTTTCTTTTCACTTGAATATTTATGGATAAATTTTTCTTAACATTTGAATTTCTTAGTATTTACTTTCTAGTGGTTTTCATTGGGTTAAAAAGTAACACAACGCTTTTAATTTTCCTTTAGAAAAACACACAACATCACGTGAGCAAAAATCTCGTGCAGCTACTATGATACTACTACCAACAAATCCACCACTTAAATTCTCACACACACAAATCTATGATGATCATAGATGCACGGATGAACTTTCACAAATTCAATGATATTTATCCATGCTTATCTAAGTATTTGCTATGATAAATGTTCTTTGTTTTCTTTTGAGGTGTTTGGTGGGGTGAGATTGTTTTTTTGTGGAATTTTGGATTAATTATTTCCTCTCACACACGCACTATGACATGTTCACATGTAGAATCAAAATCGATTTTAAAACACATGTAGGACATGCATGAGAAAAATGTGTTATTTCAATTACAAAATAATAAGTAAATCCAAGAAAAAAGTGAGAATGCAAGGATAGATGTCAAGCAGGAAAGAAGAGCAAATTTTGCTTTAAATGAAAAAAGTGGTCATGTGAGAATAGAAATCGTGGCAAGAAGAACAAAATTTGCTTCAATTGCGTGATGACAAAAGCAGTCAAGGAAAAGATAGATAACCATTGAAGATCGGTGAGATAAGCTAGTCATTAATTTACTCTATTGAAGTAGATTCCAAGGATGATTTCTCACATAGATCTGAGTCTCTCAATCTTTGGTAAGTTATAGATCCAAGTGGTACATTCTTGTACATTGACTGATCTTACAATATTTTTTTTTGACATGCAACTATAATACATTTGCAAGGAAATGATCCCTAGGCATAATTTAGGTTGTGCAAAACACTATTAAGACATTAAAATTATTGTGATAGCACCATTGACACCATAATTTTAGTAGTTATCGACACATACTAATGTTTAAATTGTGATTTGCATCGTCTAATTTCTATATATAAAAGGAGAGGAGAGGGTTGGTGCAAATATTTTGTGTCACTTTGTGTTATACCTAAAGTAACCTTTAAAGTTAGTCATCAAACTATTCACATTTCCTCTTTTGTTTTCCACCATAGTTTCAATACAATAAATTCTTCCAAAGTCAAACTATTCACATTCTCTCTTTTTTTCCACCATAATTTCAAATACAATAAATTGCTATAAAAAAAATAGTACTTACAGATTTTCCAAATAAACACTTACATGTGTAGCATGAAATGTAATAACTTAATATGTTAGTGAAAAATCATACACTTTGTAAAATAAACACACACTTAAGGTGTGACAAAAGCACTAGTTTTGAAAAAGTATGTGATTGTTGACAAAATAAGAAGTGAATGATATTAAAATTCAAGCAAAATAGATGGCTAGAAGAATTGATATTTGAGAATGACTTATAACAATAAAAGTTTCTCTATTTTCCTTAGTTGAGCCTTGAATTCTCTAATTAAAGACCTAATTAAAAAGAGCCAACACAAATTATAAAAAAGAAAAGTTTACATGCCAACAATAATTTAAGTGTATAGCTACCTAAATATCACGAATAACTAAAGCCGATTTTGGTAATTTTTTTTATCACAATAAGCAATTAAAAATTATAACATCTTACAACAATATATATAAACTCAATAGAACAGTAAACAAAAGTCAAATAGAGACCTCGTTCATACTCTTTCGCCGCCAATATTCTTTCTAGGGTTTCGGATTCTAGGGCTTACGTGCCTGCATGGCCGTTAGGCCCTCCTCCGTCGTGAGGGAGGGGGCTCCCCAGCCATCTGAAGCCACGGATGTCCCTCGCTCGTTTGCGGAGGTTGTCGCGGCGAAGCAGGTTTTGGGCTTTCAGTCAAAGTCGTTTGTGTCTGTTTTATCCTCTACCGCGGGGGGACCAAAGGTGCAGGCGGTGACATCGACACATAGAGGGGAGCCGGCTATGCTGTTCTCCGTCGAAGACATTGAATGGGTCACAGTACCTTTCCAGTTTGCTTTGGTGGGCAAGTTCTCTAGAGGACGCCCGATGATGGAGGATCTGAGGAGATTTTTTCGCACTTTGGATTTGAAGGATGATTTCTCGCTGGGTTTGTTGGATCGGCGGCATATTCTGATTCGGTTGACAAATGAAGCAAATTACCATCATCTCTGGTCCCGTAGTATCTGGTACATACAAGACGTTCCGATGCGAATTTTCAAATGGTCGACTGAGTTTCATGTGGATAGAGAATCTTCTTTTGTGCCGGTTTGGTTCACCTTGCCGAAGCTTCCAATACACATGTTTCACAAAGAATGTCTTTTCTCCATTGTGGCATGTCTGGGTCGTTCGCTTTGCGTGGATAATGCCACAGCTGTGGGCTCGCGCCCAAGCGTAGCACGCGTCTGCGTGGAGGTGGATTTGCAGAGGGAGTTACCGGGATGGGTATGGATTTCGGTTAGGGATAGGATGGCTTTTTGGCAGTCTTTGGTGCCGGAAAAACTCCCAAAGTACTGCAATTTTTGCCTACACCAGGGTCATAGTGAGGAAGAGTGCCGCATCAAGCACCCTGGTCCCCGTTCTGACAGGCTGGGCCGTCGACAGGAGGAGAAAGGGAGGCCGCTGTAGCGTTTTAAGCAGAAGGAAGTTCCCATGCCTGGGGAGGACACTCGCATGGACGGAGAAAGGCAGGAGGCAACGATGGAGGTCCCGATCGCGGTGGAGCAGGTGCATGGGCTGGAGCCACCAGGTGGACAGCTGGGTTCTGGGGCGCTAGGCATGGCGGTGTCTGAGGAGCTGCCCGAGGCGCAGCAATTTACGACTGGGAAGGAAAAAGGGCAATGCGTGGGTGGTCTCTCGCTACTTGGGTCTGCTGGTGCTGTGGGCAATGCCGTGGCTGTTGCGAATGCATCAGGCGCACAGTTGGGCTCTGCGGAGCTGGTCATGGCGCAGCCTGGTGTCCTGCCACTACAAGAAAATCGGCCTTTTGTGACAATAAAATGTCATCATTGAAAGCCAAAAAGTCGTCATTATATGGATATAGTGACGAGTTTTTTCATTGTCACATGGTTGTCACGGATTCTATGTCACAAATGGATCTAAGTGACAACCTTTTGAAGATCGTCACAGAATCTTGTTATTCAATGACGAAGAGAAAGTCGTCACTAATGGATATCATTCTGTGATGACTTTTATTGTCACTGTTTCACCTATGTTTTTATCATAAATGTAGCAAAAGTCGTCACAAATTTGAGACCTATAGTGACGACTTGAGCTTGTCACTATCAGTCCTATTGTTCAATGACAACAATAGTCGTCACTTAATGAATTTGCATGTCAGTGACAACCATTATAACAGATGAATTTGCATGTCAGTGACAACCATTATAACGACTTGAGCTTTGTTTTGAAGAGATGAAATTAACCATTATAAATATAGCATTGCCATAGCATTTCCAACAAATTATAACAGAACATTCAATTTGACAAAAGGCAAAATTAACGTAGAATGAAACCACAAATTTATATATATGGCCATAAACATCTGTAAATTCATCAAAACAGAAGTCAATGAAAAATATTGGATCTCAAAACCCACATAATTAGTTCAAGCACTAATCGCCAATACATATCCTTCCCAAAACATAGAGCAATAGATTTCTAAACTAAAGCAAAGATTGTAGCACCAATGTTAGACTTCAACCATCTCTATTATCATATCCAACAGCTTCCTCATGAAAAATATATCAAGCTGGACTGCATTGAAAATAAAGTATTATATGCATTAGAATAGACACTAAACAATGTGACACTTTTATCACTCTCATATTGTAAAAATTGCAGCTTAAAGATAAAATTTAACTCAATTGACAAAGCTAAAGCAACCCAAGACAGAATTCTGCATCTCACCAAGTTATTTCAAATTGAGAAGTAGAACCAAAACAAGTTATAAGATGCAAAGCTAAAGAAAGATTGATTTCTTAGAAAAAGAGCTTCTAGAGCAACTAAAGCTGAGAACAAGAAATTCATACAATGCTATTTGCCACTCAATTTGGGCTCTCACCTCAGGGCGTGCATTATGATGATGAGTTCAAATGATTGTCTATGCACATTTTCCGGCGAGCTATTGCATTATATGTACTAGCATTCTTGTGATTTCCAACTAGAAGGAATTAAGAATCCTTATCAAGACAAACTTAAGAAATAATCACAAAATAGAACTTGAAACTTGGTCCGTGTGATTCTATGGTGTTAGATAGAGTCTAAAGGGGAATCATAGTTTTCTTAAGTACATCATGGTCCTTGGTGTAGTAAATAGATGAATCCATGCCGTACGCCAAATTCTAGCTTCATTAGCAATTCAAAGTAATCGTATAACAAGGATTGCAAACATGAGTTTTAATTAATGGACTTAAGAATGCAATTTTCACTAAGTTTCATACATTCATGTGCCTATTTTTTTCTACCACCTCACAATGCATTGACACGTACTTAAGAGTCAGGAACGCTAAAAACTAAGCCAAATTTGTAGTCCAATTCAAGGTTAATGGGAAAATGAAAACCAAGTCGAATTCTGATGCTCTTAATGAAGAGGCATCCTACATTAGAGAGAACATCCAAGCATGCTTAAGCTCAGTCCCTTCCAACAAGAATTCTTCAATAGATGTGTATCACTAGTAACAACATATAGCAATTCCGGATTGCCTGGAGCTTCCCATTGCTAGTTCCAATAGCAAGATGTGTACCACGCTGTGCCCAGCCAACTGAACACACACTATCATCTATTCCCAAATCACACAACTTCACTACCTGCACAAAGAAACACCACAACAAGTTTAATAGTAGCATTTCATAAATCACGTGTCAAAGTCCAACCCGGGAGACTCACCTTGCTACTAGAAGCATGCCACAAATAAACACAGTTCCCTAATCCCACAGCCAATACATTATGCGAGGACCAGTCCACAAGATTCAGATAAAAATCATCTTGCAATGCTAGTGCATCCAGAACCTATCCAAAAACAACCACACAACTTCAATTTCAAGCATCCCACATCACAAAAACCAACAAATGTAGCAAAAGAAACAATCGAATTAGCCAATATCAGCAAAGGAATGGACAAATGCAGCAAAGGAAACAACCGAAGCACAAATATCAGCAAAGGAATGGATAGCCGAATGAAAACAATTAATAAACAAACGCAAACGGAAACAATAATGAACAATAAATAAGAGAGCAACTTACCAACAGTCTTTAAACTTGGCATAGAGCAACTGGAAAGCAGAACAGTGAAATAGAGAAAGTATATATACTTTAATACCTAAACAACATGCAAACTATATTACTGAAATGAAAGCAAAATAGCTGACGAAATGAAAGCAAAAGAGAGTACCAACAAAAAAGCACTAAATGGCTTAAACAAAGCATGCATATTTGCTCAGCACTTAAAAAATTGACACCTAAGCCAACCATTTTAGTATCTTGCCAAAAATCAATTTTAGACCTCTTCAAGGCTTCGAGTTTTGAGTCATTTGGCAACCTACAATGATCAGCCAAAAAACAAAGAAACACATATAAGCATTGGTCAAAACTAGAGGTTTGTCCTCCAACAAACAATCCCATTTGTCCTTAAAGAGACTAACCATCTCAAAACACAGCCACAAATTTTCAATAGCTAAAATCACCACCAACAATTTGCCTCAAAAGGGCCACCAATAAACCATCAAATCCTGCTCCCAACACATTCACCATTAATCGAGTCACCCCAAATTAACTGAGTTGGATGTTTAAAGGAAAAGAGGGTCTGAGTTGGGGCTCCAGAAGCTGAAAAGCTTCTCTAAGAGAAACTTATAGATGGGGAATCCGAACCTCAACAAAAAAAGGGGGATAGATACATGGAGACCCTCCCGTCCATGTTGTTTCACTCTCATAAGTCTCTTAATCTCTCACCATTGAAAGATTTAAGCGGAAAATTGGGCCTATAAACTCAAGATTCAGTCTACCTAACCTACATTACACACAAAATATCGAAATTAGATAGAAAATATTGAGATTATACCTCAAATTATGCTTTCACTCCCTTAGCTCTTGTTTTCCTTAAGATTCAGTCTTCAAACTCTAGCTTTTTCCCAAAATTCATAGCCAATTTTCTGTGTTCTTGCCAGCAAGCAAGTCCTACACCGATCTTGGGATTTTTGCTATCTGTGAGGTCAATAAAGCTACCCAAATTTTTTGGGTAGCTCAAATTAGGGATGAAAATGGAACCTTAAAGTGATTTTGTGGATAATTTCAACAAGATGATAGTTGAGTATAAGAAGAGATGGAGAGGATGCGATGGTGTATGAATCTTTCAACGAGAGGGAAAGGAAGTGATGTCTGAAAATTTTCTAAGTGTCGTGAGCATTTTTGTTCAAGAGTTGCCAAAACGACATCATTTTTGTCTTATTTTGTTAACCCGCTCTCTACACCTTCAATTTTCAGGTTCTTGCTCCCATTTTTGCATGTGTAAAAAAATAACGCATTCAATTTCTTCTGTAAAAATTATTTGAACTTTTCTTTACCAAAATAATGCCTTCTCTAATATCTCTTTTTTTGTTTTCCCATCTATATGTAACTAAGTTTGTTTATTATTTTGAACGTTTTTAGCTCACAAGTTGTATTAAAATTTTATTTTTTTTGTATTAAAACTTTAGAATAGGAAAATTTAGTGTTTTTGGATAATTTTTTTTACTAACATAGGATTTTTTTGGATCTCTACAAAAAATAATGTTCAAAAAGTAAAAATCTTACTAAAAATATGTTTATGATTCAAAAAAAATCCTTTAATGCAAATATTTTTTGTACCAATTTAATAATTTTATCAATTATATGCAAATTGTGGTCTGACAAGGCCTAACAATCAATTTAGTTGATCAAATAACTAAAATAATTTGCTAATACATGCATGAAACACTAAATGTATTTGGTGCAAGTATTGATTCATAAACCATAAACAATGTGACTATTGCAATTAATATTAAACTCTAGTCTTTCAATTGTGAGGATTTACTTAATTTCACATAAAATTTTACTGTTCTTTGCCATCATTTTCACACTATGCTAATCACTAATTTTTCACGTGTTGTTAAGAGAACTAGATAGTGAATATATGATATTTTTTTACCTTCATAATAGGTTATTATCTAAGTTTGAAACAATTATAAAATATGTATACATTTTTTATTACAATACCTTCCTCATTTTACTAATGAAAAATATAGACTAAACTGTAAAGGATAGGGTGCCATAATAGAATTAATAAAATTGGTTTATCACATACGTGGCTAAATTGCAAAAGATAAGGTGTCATGGTAGAGTTGATGAAATTAGTTTGCCATATACGGGGCTAAAATATAAAAGATAGAGTGTCATAATAGAATTAATAAAATTTATTTACAACATATGGGGCCATATTGAAAAAATTAGGGTGGCATAGTAGAATTAATGAAAATAAGCTAGGAACAAGTACTTTAGACAGTAACGACTAATTGTTGTCACTAATTCTGAACCGGTAACCACATTGTGACGATATTGTAAGTAGTCACTGTAGGACCGATTTCAGTGGCAATGTTTTTCCAAGTTATCACAATGGTGATTTTCCACCACACCGGCCAATTGCGTGCCACCTATATTGTGACAACTAATTCCATGTTGTCACTGATGATGAGTCTACCCCGGTCAACTATGACGACATCAAAAGTCGTCACTGAATTTGCTCAATTGTGACAAGTTTTCTGTTGTCACTGAGAATGTTGTCACAAAAAGCAAAATTTCTTGTAGTGTGCCTGGCGTTCTGCACCTTACGTCGGGGAGTCAGTGCGACGGTGAATGTTCGCCAATTGGCCCGGCTAGCTGTGGGCACCGAGATGGAGCCAATGCGGTAGGTATTGAGGCAGTGGCGGTGGGGACAGGGGCGGAGCTTTTGCATCAGGTGCAGCATGAGCTGGGCCACTTGGATATGGGGGAGGAAAGCCTTTCTGCCACGTTTCCGGTGGTGGGGAAACAGGGTGCGGATGACAGTCCAGCAGGGGACACGGCTCGTAGAAAATGGCGCTCCTTGACAGGGGTTGGTGGGCTGTGTATCGATTTGAGGGGCTTGGGGCGGACAGGGGAGGTTGGAGTTGAGTACGTTGATGGGGGGTCTGCAAGGTTGTCGTCCGGGGAGGTTATGAAGGTTCAGCGACGGTCGGGCAATTTGTCTCCTGGGGGTGGAGGTGTACAGGCTACTGGGGGGAAATCGCCGATGGATGCATTACATCTAGACCTGGTGGTGGTTTCTGGCAGACACGTGCAGGACCACGGGGAATCGGGGAAGCCCTTGGAGGTAAGGACTCGTGGCCTTCGTGCTGGCTTTCCCTCTGATAGAACTTTACGCTCTATGGGTAATACGTCAAAAAATTCCTTCTCTGCCTTATCCCATGATTAAGATGCTTTTTTGGAATATTAAAGGAGTGGCTCGAGCTCCTAACCTGAAACGTTTAAAGAAGCTTATTAAATTGCATTCTTTACAATTGGTGGTAGTTGTTGAACCTAAGACAAGTTTGGAGAACCTTAGTGCCATTAGGCTGAAGTTGGGAATGGATTGGTGCATGGCTAATCATTGTGGTTCTGTTTGGCTGTTTTACCGGGCTATGTTCAATTGTCACTGGATCGGGGAATCGCCTCAACACTTAACGGTCCAAATCCAATCTCAGTTATTTCCTAGTCCCATTATTCTGTCATGCATTCATGCAAAATGTACGAGTCAGGAAAGAGAGGTACTTTAGGGGGACTTATTAAGGGATAAACCCGATTCATCTCCATGGTTTTTGGTAGGGGATTTTAATGTGGTCATTGATGAAGGGGAGAAAAGGGGAGGTCTACCTTTCAGAACCTTGGAGGGTATGAATTTACTGCAGTTTATGTCACTTGCGGGGGTGGGTGATGTGGGGTTCTCTGGGTCAAGGTTTACCTGGTGCAATAATCGTTCGGGTGCAGTAAGGATTTGGAAGTGTCTGGATAGGTTGCTGGTGAATGGGTTAGGTTTGGAGATGCAGCACCAGGTCTTGGTTCAGTATTTGGAGAGGGATCCATCGGATCACTCACCGCTCTTGCTCTCGGTGGTGATACGTTTGGACAATAAACCCAAACCTTTTCGCTTCCTGAACATCTGGACCACACATAAGGATTTCCTGGGAGTGATTAGGGATTGTTGGGTGCAGCTGGTGAGCGGTCCCCCAGCAGATACTAGCACTGAAGCTTCAGGATGTGAAACAGGCCTTAAAGCTATGGTCTAAGCTCTCGTTTGGAGATATTTTTGAGGCAGTTCAGAGAGCTGAGTGCGATGTAGTGGAGTCGGAGACGCAATATGATCTGGATCCGACGGAACTCCAACGTTGTGATTTGCATCGTGCCCGGGCACATCTACGACATGCTCTGTCAATGGAGGAAGGGTTTTGGAGGCAGAAGGCAAGAGTAAAGTGGCTTCGGGATGGGGATAGGAACTCTAAGTTTTTTCACTCAGTGGTTACTGAACGGAGGCGTCGGGCTGTGATTCACCCGGTGAGGAAGCCGGATGGGGAGTGGCTCGAGGAGGAGTCATAGATAGGTGAGGCTACCGTGAGCTTTTTTCAGGACCTTTTCACGGCGAAGGGTACATATGTGCCCCATGATATTTTGGAGTTCATTCCGGAGTTAGTGACTGCCCAGGACAACTCGGTATTAACAGAGATTCCGTCGCTCGACGAAGTCAATGCCACAGTTTTTGCGCTTGATGGGGAGAGTGCAGCGGGCCTGGATGGGTTTACAGGGAAATTCTTCACCACCGCTTGGGAGGTCATAGCATCGGATGTGTACGGTACGGTGCTGAGTTTTTTCTGCGGGGCGGAGATCCCTTCGAGTATCACGGCTACCTCGATTGTGCTGCTGCCAAACGTGGATAATCCTCAGGATTTCACACAGTTTCGGCCCATCAGTCTATGCAATTTCGTCAACAAGATCATATCGAAGCTTCTGGCCGAGAGATTGGCGAAGGTGCTCCCCCGGCTCATTTCTCCACAGCAGAGCGGGTTTGTTAAGGGGAGACAAATTGTGGATAACTTTTTACTGGCCCAGGAGTTGTTGTCTGGCATCAGAAAATCTAATCGGGGAGGGAACGTGGTGATTAAGTTGGACATGATGAAGGCATATGATAGAGTCTCATGACCATTTTTGTTGCAAGTGCTCCATCACTTTGGGTTTTCTGAGACTTGGATAGACATGATATGGCGTCTAGTCTCTAATGTTTGGTTTTCGGTCCTAGTTAATGGCGCTTCACACGGTTTCTTCAAATCCTCTCGGGGTTTGCGGCAGGGGGACCCGATATCGCCAACCTTATTTGTTATTGGAGTTGAGGTCTTGTCTCGGGCCCTAAATGCTTTAGTCACACAGCGCCGGTTCACTCCGTTTAAAGTTCCTCCTCGTTGTCCTGTCATAATGCACCTGGCATATGCAGATGACGTGATCATCTTCTCTAGTGGAGGGCGTCCCTCCCTGGATCGGCTCAAGAGGGTCCTGGACGAGTACAGTGTGGTATCGGGTCAGCGGATCAACGCCCAAAAAAGTTGTTTTTTGACTCATCCGAGGTTTCCGACACAGAAGGCTGCAGCGATTGGCCGGCTTCTTGGTTCCAGAAGCGGGCCTTTCCAGTACGCTATCTCGGTTGTCCTTTGTATGTTGGCAGGAGGAAAAAGGTCTATTTTGTGGAGTTATATAATGCGGTGGCAACTCGTATCCTGTCTTGGAGCAATAAGCTTTTATCAGTTGGAGGTCGAGTGGTATTGATTCAAAATGTGCTATCTTCAATGCCGATTCATTTGCTCGCTGCTTCCTCTCCTCCACAAGAGATTCTCGTGGATTTGGAAAAGTTGTTTGCGAACTTCTTATGGGGGTCATCAAACTTTGGCACTAAGTTCCACTGGATTCGGTGGAAGGATTTGTGTAGACCGCGGGAAGAGGGAAATATTGGCTTGCGGAGTTTGAAAGGGGTGCATGACTCGTTCTCGGTTAAGCTCTAGTGGAAGTTTCGGCAGCAGCAGTCGCTCTGGGCGCAATTCATGTCAAGAAAGTATTGTGCCGGTTTGCACCCGTGCCTGGCAGAGGGGAATCAGTGGAGCTCCCACACATGGAAGAGGATGGTGGCAGTGCAGCAGGTAGGGGACGACAATATCTGCTGGGTCGTACGTCAGGGATCGATGGATTTTTGGCATGACAACTGGATGGGTGCTGGGGCGCTCTGTGGCAAGGTGGAGGTCTTCTCTGACAATGTGGTGGCAGATTTCGTGACGGGGGGGACCGGGAATGTTGTCATGCTTCGTCAGCATCTAGACGCCGAGCTAGTTGGACGAGTGCTGCAGGTTGCTCCCCCAACCTTTCAGGGGCCAGATCGCATGGTGTGGACTCGTACAACTTCGGGCACATTTTCGACATCCTCGGCTTATGCCTTAGTTCGCCAGGTCAATAATCGATCCTGGATCTCTGCTTATGTCTGGCAAAAGGGCCTCCCCATCAAGATTTCTTTCTGCATGATGAGGTTGCTACAGGGCAGGCTCTCTACCATGGACAAACTAAGGAGGTTTGGGGTATGTGGCCCCTCGAGGTGTTGGTGTTGCCGGGAGCCGCAGGAGGAGAATCTGGACCATGCTTTCTGCTCAGGAGAGGGGGCAAGATTAGTTTGACGGTATTTCGAGAGTCAGGCTGGAGAAATGGAAGGAATGCACATGGTACGTCACCAGGTGTGGTTCTCGTGGTTGAGGAGAGGGAACAATATGTTTTCAAAGTTCTTGTATAGGATTCTCCCGTCGGTTATTTGTTGGGAATTGGGGACGGCAAGGAATAGTGGGTGTTTGACGGACAGAGGTTGCGGGTCAGGGAGTCGGTAACTCGGATTGTCCAATGTTTGTTGGAGATCTTTCAAGCACAGTTCCCGAGGATGCGGTGGTTGCAAGCTTCGTGGGAGGAGTTACTGCGCGAGGTGGCTTGCCATAAGGAGAGGTTGACCATTCAACCTGTGCGATGGGTGTCGCCGCAGGGTGGGTGGAAGTTAAATTCAAATGGGTGTTCTCGCGGGAACCCGAGGTTGAGTGGAGGAGGAGGGCTGGTGAGGGACTGTCATGGGGACTTTGTATTTGGCTACTCGGAGCATTTTGGTATACTGACTAGTCTGCAGGCTAAGTTCCGAGCACTCTTGTTGGGAGTCAAATACTGCATTGCCCAAGGTTATTTGGTTTTACATTTGGAGGCAGATTTTCGTTATTTTCACACGAGTCTCGTACTGTTACAGGGAAGCAAATTCGCCGACAGATTGCCTGGCAAATATCGGTGCCGATTCAGAGGTTGGACAGTGTTTTCATAGATTTTCTGATCTACCGCGGCTGGTCAGGGGGGATGTTCGCATGGATAAACTGGGTTCCCCATCGTTTCGTAGAAGGGTGGTTGGGTATGGGTGATTTAATGTACGCATGCTTCATTTTAATAAAAGTTTCTTTTAATTAAAAAAAAACTCAATAGAACAGTATATATATATATATACATATATATATATATATATGCAATCAGAGGCCAGATGAGCATCTCAATGATTGGGACTAATGCCACATTTCAACTGACACAACTTTTAACCATAAAAGAGTGAGATGTGGCAGCCCGACTACATAGAATTTAGAACATTTCAAAACTTTGGAACATTTCAGATTTGGTTTTTGCTAAAATGTACAAAACCTTCTATATTTTCCTATAGCCTATAGGAGCCAAGAGCTACGGGAAGACATTGCAAGATTTGCAGCTTAATGTCACTTATACGTACTAAAGTACTTGCTTGGTTAATGCGCATGAATTGAAGAATCTAACTTTATGACAAATGCATCACATGGTTTATATTTTATGGTTAATCCTTTTCTGATATATATTTTATAGTTTTGGTCATTTATTGACATTAAGGATGGTGATGTTGCCTCGTGTAAGATTGACACCTCTCACCATCACATCTATAGCTATCACCCCTTTTTCAATCTCATCTTTTGGAAGAAAAGAAAGTGGCCATATCCATCTGTTGTTTTCCAAACATAGTCTACCTAAGTTTGTTGAATAAAGTAATTGACAAACATGAGATTCTCGTACGAGTTTTTTTTAGTTGGCATCAAAATCTATGGCTTAAATTATATACTGTGACAGGTTTGTCAGTTAGATACATTACGAAACTCAAAAAGTACAAACTTATTTCCTTATTCTGACGGAAAGACATTAATTTAAAAAAATTAAGTCACGCAACATGGGTTTTTTTTCACGCAACATGGATTTAATAAATCAAGTGCTTGGAAGGATGATTCTTGAAAAGGTGACTATGAATGTTTGGAATGCATTCCTAATGCACAACAAAGAGCATATTTACTTCCACTGACATACATTGAATCTGATATATTAGTGCTTTGGTATCTGGGAAACTGTTGTAGGATTAGAACTCTTTCGTACATTAATGATTGATGTATCAATATTCAAGGATATATGCTCAAGACTTCAAAAGGAAAAAAAAAATTAAATAAGAATTGAAGATCTTTCTGAATTGGTATATATCGTGTGTTTCAAAGTTTGGTTTTGGAATTGGATATCTTGTCTATTTTGAACATTCAGTGTACTGATTTTGCTGGTATCCTTACATGACAAAGAGTATCAGTAATTAATTTAGTGACATGCATATATATAAATGTATATGTACCAGAAAAGAGTTTTTCGATTAATTTTGGATTAGAGTTTTTGGTTTCAAAATCAATTTTAGCACAAATTCAAAATTAGTAATTTTGGGATAACTTTTATTCCTTAAAAAATTAAAAATAAATTTTGACTAATTTATCATTCTATTCAAAATGTTATAAAGATTACAAATATAATTTAGAATTCAAAATCATACGTTATCCAACAAAAAAAAACTTATGTAAGTATAACGTTAAACGACTGAATTAGATATACTTTAAAGTGTATCTAAAGTGTGTACTTTAGCATAAAAAAGTTGAAAGTTTGCAAGCGAAGTAAGATTAAGCTTCCTTCTTCTCGTGTTTCTTAATAGCAGATAATTGAAGAATGTGAAGAAAAAGAAGTTCTTGTCATCTAAACAATGCAATTTGTGATAGCCTACGTGCTCCCGAAAGGATCTAACTAACTATATCTTTAACGTAGTTTAAAAAAAAAAAAAAAAAAAAAGAGGAAAACTTGCATTTGAGTTCTCATGTTGAACATGCTCATATCATGTTTTTGGCGTCTACAATGGAACTCGAAGTTGATCTCTTCCTCTGAACATCTTTCTCGTAGGAAAATGACATATTTTTGTCATCGCTCAAATGCCCCACAATCGGTGCGCTACATCATTACCTTACGAGTGTTAGTACCGACAAAAAAAACACAGAAACGTGTATGCATGAAAAACAAATCAGAAAGGATGTGTTCACATAGCTCAATTGAACATGCTGTCATGAACTCACTTCTGACAAGAAAACCAGACTTCCCTTGGTTGCTGATGACACAGCTATTTGGTCCTTGCTGGAAAGCACAGGATTTTATAATCCTACCAAGATGGCCATTTTTGGTTGTTGGAAATATTTGGCATGTAATGAGAAAAAGACTTAGTGTTAAGAGTTTCTTTTGTAACGCCCTTGGATTTGTAAGAAATTAAGTTAACACAAGTTATAAAGAAAGTAGGGTGTTATTTATAAAAATTAACAAGAAAATATAACCTGACCTATACATTTATGAGACATGCTGTTTGACAATTTTAACTAACCTAAGAGTTTTATAATGAATAATCACTGGTCAATGATATAATAATCATCCATTAGAAACCTATTTACTTAATGTCGTATTCGCGTGCTTATTAGATTAGTTAGACCAAAGTTTAAAAAAAAAAAAAAAAAAAACTCCGATCCAAGTTTGTTATCTATTATCTAATAAGCATTGTTTTATAGAGGGGTGTCAATTATTGGTTTTTTGTTTAAAAAATTAAGATTAAATAAAGAAATTATACAAATACTAATGAATGATATGTGATATATATAGTGTGTGCGCACTTAAATGATTAGATTAAAATAGATATGCTAACAAATACCTGATAAGCATTGATTTAAAAAAAAAAGTCCTTCAATTAACATGATTTTCATATTTTCATTTTATTAAAGGGAGGTTAAAAGTACAATGAAATTGAGTTTAGGTCCTAAACACTCAAAGCTGGTTTTAACAACAAATGGAGGGTTAATTCCATTTTGCAGCCTTCAGGTATAAATTGGAATATTTTAGTCCCTAAACTATATCCTGATTCTCACTTCAATCTCTAAACTCTTTATTTTGAGATTTTTGTCTATTGTTTGATTGGATATTCCTTCTGTGCCCTTACAAGATGCAACCATACTGCTCATGTGACTAACATTACGTTAGTTTTGCAGATTTTGTTAACAATTATGCTTAAGTAGGATGAGTGGAACTAAATGTCCCATTCCTGTTCAAGGATCAAAGTCGGAATTGAGATAAAGTTGAAAGGTGCAAAATGGAATTAACACACAAATGAACGAGTTAAAACAAACTCATACATTTCTGCTGTTTCTCTTTTGTTACCGATACCGCACTAACTTTTTGAAATTCCAAAATGAGAAAAAAGTTAACATCTCTAAGTTATACATTATGACCAAACAAACAACTTTTATTGCGAACCTTTTATGTTTAATTTGGCATACGTTGTGTCCGAATCTCCTATCATCCAGCATAAGTTAGGGTTAGATCTACTTTGCATTCTTAACTATACCTGAGTTTTAACTTTGATTACTAAACTTTAAAATTAATTTCAAATTATCCTAAAATATAGAACTTGTCCATTTTAGTCCCTAAAATATAAAATTTGTTCCAATTTAATTCCTAAAGTACATCCACTTAGGCATAAAATCTATCTTATTTTCTTAATGATGTTACTTAAGTGGGACAAATTTTATAACTTAGGGACAAAAGTGTCTCATTTTTAAGTCCAAGGACTAAAGTGAAAATTTAGGTATAATTGAAGGGTGCAAAGTGAAATTAGCCCGCATAAGTTGAGAATAGGTGGTTGTAATACGAATACACAGCAGTAACGACTAATAAGCTCAAGAATACTTTCCTTTTGATGTACAAAGGTGAAGATTATGAACCTTTATGCTTACGTGAAGTTTGTGAAGGTTATGAACATTTATGCTTATGTATAAAGGTGAAGGTGAAGGCTATGAACCTTTAACACCTTCTCTTTATGCTTGGTTGACAAGGATAGCTTGAATCACATCTTTCCTCATTGCCCTCTAGCAGTGCAGGTTTGGGCTCTGTGTTATCTTTACAGCAAGCTACATCTAGATAGGCCCCAAGTTTTTTCTTCTTGATTTCCTTCCCTTCTCCTTTTCCTGCCTGCGTCAGACATGGAACTTGTTGCTACTATTTTGTGGAGTTTATGGAATAACAGGAATGGGAAAATATTTGAAGGGACTTCTAAAGATCAACTTTCGCTAGTCTCTTTAGCAACTAGCTTTTGGAAAGATTGCCAAGAAGCCGTCCAGAGTTCGCTACATGGTTCTGATGTACCTACTTCAGCCCCTACATTTTTTAAAGGCCAACTTTGATGGAGGAGTTTTTCAAAACGAAGGCTGCTGTGGCATTGGAGTAGTTATTAGAGATAATTCTCGTAATTTCATAGCTAGACTGACAAGCCAAGTTGATGGTGTTTTATCAGTAAAGGCTACAGGAGCTTTAGCTGCTAAAACTGCATTTCATGTCCAACTTCAGCTTGAAGCTACAGATATTATCCTCAAGGGTGATTCTCAAGCAATCATTGAGAGCATTATTTCATTGGAGGATGATCAATTTGAGATAGGTCCAGTTTTTGGATGATATTTCTTGTACACTAGTTCATTTTGTCACTTGGGAAGCCAATTGGATCCCAAGAACTTAACAATGTTATGCATATAGCTGTTGGCTTGTCATGCAAAACATATGAGTTAAATGCTTCTAGGTGGGATTCTACTCCCCCAGACTTTTGTTATTTTCGCTCTTAATGTGGACATTAGTTGATAATAAAATCTATGGTTCTTTATCAAAAAAAAAAAATGTGAGCAAATTCGTCTAAGGGGAGTTGGTTGTCAGTCTTATTTATGCGATTTACATTATCTACTTGGATCACGCTTGGCCATCATGGAAGCAGGCTCAAATCTTGGTTCAAAGTCGCGAACGTGGTCCGAACAGTTCTACATCGGTTTCGGCATATCGATCGCTGTCTCGTCGATCGAGATGCAAATTTTTGAAATATTTAATATTTTAAAAAATATAAAAAATATGATAAACAAAAATAATTAAAAAATTAACAAAAATAATAAAAATTCTAGTTGATTCGGAAGGATTCAGCCATTTCTATTCCGTCTCGATCAAGTTTTCAGCCATTTATTATCTCGGAGTCATCTCGTCCCGATATCGGATCGGAAAGCCCCGTTCTAGTAATGACTCGACCGAGTCTTTGAACCATGGCTCAAATGCGCTGTTTGTAATCTCTGCAACTGATAGTTGCTCATGGTGTGCCTTTTCTGCAGAAATAACTGGTGCATAGGAGGAATGCATGAAATGGATGCGTGGGCATGGCACCAAGTTTGTTTGGAATTCAGTAACATCCACGTTAAGAGCACCATCAAAGCGAAGAGATGCTGTCAAGGAGGAGATCACCTGCATGCAAAAGACAGATTATGCTCGAAGACATCCATCAATCAGGGATCTTTTTTGGTCAGCTGATCTATTTCCCCATTTGACATCCATTTCTACTTCTAGTTGACATCAAATTCTAGAATTTTCAAAAAACAAGGCACAACATTACCAAAGATACCAGCAAGATAAATGAATGGACTAGCCCCGACATGTAGTGTTATTCCATATTTAACAAGTGCAAACAGCTTTAACTTTCAAACAGTAATAGGGGTGGCCAGAATAAATGTCATTATATTTCATACCTGTGAAACCAGTCTGTTCAGATTGATGTAGGTAGGCCTCTCAATATCCAGTGATCTACGACAAATATCATAAATGGCTTCATTGTCCAAAAGCATTGAAACATCTGTGTGCTCAAGGAGCGAGTGAGTGGAAAGAACGCTGTTGTAAGGCTGAACAACAGCTGTTGAGACCTGGGGAGAGGGACAAATTGTGAACCCAAGCTTTGATTTCTTGCCATAGTCGACTGAAAGCCTCTCCAACAGTAAGGAACCAAGGCCAGAGCCAGTTCCACCACCAACAGCATGAAAAACTAAGAATCCTTGTAATCCTGTGCTGTTGTGAGCTAGCTTTCTTTCTATTTCAACATTTATAGATAAATTTTTCTCAACGTTTGAATTTCGTAGTATTTTCTTTCTTATAGTTTTTACTAAGTTAAAATGTAACACGATATTTTTAATTTTTCTTTAGAAAAACACAAAAAGCCTCTAAAAAAAGATCCCGTGCAACTGCTATACTACCATCAATTCCACCACTTGGATTTTTACACACACTAATTTATAATGATAAAAATGCAACTTTCGCAAATTCAATGATATTTATCCATGCTGATCTAAGTATTTGTTGTGACAAATGTCCTTTTGATTTCTTTTGAGGTGGTTGGTGGGTTGGAGGTTTTTTTTGTGGAATTTTGGATTAATTATTTCCTCTCTCTCTCTCTCACACACACACAAGTATATATACTCTATGACACAGTCACATATAGAGTCAGAATCAATTTTAAAACACGTGTATGACATGCATGAGAAAATTGTGTTATTTCAATTAAAAAATAATAAGTAAATCCAAGAAAAAAGTGAGAATGGGAGGATAGACATCGAGTTGGAAAGAAGAACAAAATTTGCTTTAAATGAAAAAATTGGCCATGTGAGAATAGACATCGTGGCAAGAAGAACAAAATTTGCTTCAATTGCATGATGACAAAAGCAGTCGAGAAAAAGATGAATAACCATTGAAGATCGGTGAGATGAGCTAGTTATAAATTAACTCTATTGAAGCAGATTCCAAGGATGATTTCTTACATATATCCAAGTCTCTCAATCTACGGTGGGTTATAGATCCAAGTGGTACATTCTTGTACATTGATTGATCTTACAAATTCTTTTTTTACATGCAACTATAATACATTTGCAAGGAAATGATCCCTAGGCGTAATTTAGGTTGTGCAAAACACTCTCAAGACTTTAAAATTTTTGTGATAGCACCATTGACACCATAATTTTAGTAGTCATCAACACATACGAATGTTTAAATTGTTATTTGCGTTGTCTAATATCTATATCTATATTATATATAAAAGGAGAGGAGAGGGTTGGTGTAAACATTTTGTGTTACTTTATGTTATACCAAAAGCACCCTTTAAAATTAGTTTTCAAACTATTCACATTTCATCTTTTTTTTCCACCATAATTTCAATACAATAACTTCTTCCAATGTCAAACTATTCAGATTCTCTCTTTTTCTCCACCATAATCTCAAATACAATAAATTGCTCTAAAAATTGTAATTACAAATTTTCCAAATAAACAAATACACATGTACCATGAAATGTAATAACTTAATATGATGGAAAAAATAATCATATAGTTTTTAAAAATAAACACACACTTAAGGTGTACCAAAACCACTAATTTTAAAAAAAGTATGTGATTGCTGACAAAATAAGAAGTGAATAATTTAAATATTCAAGCATACAAGAAATACACAGTTACGAGAATTGATATTTGAGAATCATCTATAACAGTAAAAGATTTTCTATTTTCCTACACAAATTATAAGAAAACGTTTACATGCACACAATAATTTATGTGTATAGTAACCTAAATATCATGATTAACTAAAGTGGAATTTGTAATTTTTATCAGAATAAGCAATTAGAAATTATAACATCTTACAATAATATATATAAACTCAATAGAACAGTTTATATATATATATATATATATAATTAACACGTGGTATTAGCCCCAATCATTGAGATGTTCATCTAGCCTCTGATTGCATATATATACCTGCTGATTAAACCACTAAATGTGAACTCGGCAATTGCCAATCAGTGGAACTGTGAAACTTGTTGGTCCTTTAATCAGAAGGAGAAAGGAAATGTTTATCACCAGCTTTACCATATTTGAAGGATGACAATATACAAGCAAGAAAATACATAGAACAAAAGAAATCAGGCAATTTCAACATTTCTACATCAAATTAAGATATTAAAGGAAATTAGAATTGTCTATTTACATAGCATATTCCATTCTGTTTATTGAAGTTTTACAATATTTCACAGCTAAAAGATGCACCTAGTGCTCTACATTATTTGTCTATGCCTCTTGAATTTCTTTCAAGCTCTTGACTAGCCAAAATTTTTTTTTGAATATCAAATTAACAAGACATTTGAAAGTAAACATGTAAACTTTGAGTTGTTGCCAAATTAGGACACCTCAGCAGCGCATAACAGCGCAATTATACACAAAACTTCCAGAATGCTTTGTTCCCAGGAATGTCCACTCGAGGGGACCTTCATCTGGCTCCCAAGCATTGATATCTATGCACCCTCCATTCAATGCCCTTAGTCCACCGATAACCATTAGTTGATTACCACAGGCCCTGAATGCCAACCCCCAGCCATTCATAGAGGTTGCCTGTTCAGGCAATCTACCTATGGTAATCCACATATTTCTCTGCTTGTCATACTTCCAGACTTCCTTTTCATCGCAATAAGCTGCATATAACTCATTCTTCACCACTGCGAGCAGAGCAGGTGCTCTTGTTGTTGCAGGAGAATCATAAGTACCCTCTCTAGCACATTGAGGGTACATATCAGGAATTTCAAACCAGGTTCCTGTCCTTAAATCATATACCTCTCCACAGGTAAGCACCTTTAAGCTGGCTCCATCGCTTGCACTTGGGTTGCCTATTCCGACACCACCGATGACATAAAACTTGCTATCTATGAATACTCCTGAACATAGTTTTCTGGGTTTATGCATTCTGGGGAGAGTGCACCAACTTTCAGTCATTGAGTTATAAAGTTCGGCAGAGCTCAGTAAATTGCCTTTTGAGTCGCAACCACAAGCCACGATCGCAATCTCTCCAAGACTAGCAGAGCCAAACAGCCATCTTGGGATATTTGTCCTTACACCAAACGACCATGCATTGGTTAATATGCTGTATTTGTAGATCACTTGAGACTCTATTTCCTTTCCAAAGACAAGAAGTTCGGTGCCAACAGCCAGTGACTCCTTGTCAGAAAAAAGGAAACATTCGTTTGAAATCATTTTAGGCAAAGACATCCATCTACGGCGCAAAGGATCAAAAGCTTCCCATTCAAGAAGGCTGCAAGAAACATAAACCCAATGTTCTACAATACCCAGCTGCCTCCTCAACTTATAAAGATCCCCTCTTCGGATTAGAGACCTGAAACTCTGATTGAGTGAAGCGATAGTGCCATAATCTGCCCTCGAGCAGCGAAGTAAGCAATTAATTGAGAGATCTTGGCCAAGTTGGAGGACGAGTGAACTTGTATCAATATAATACCCATAGTGGACTTGGTCATCTTCTTGATCCATAGCTTGCCCTTGGAATGCTAGTGGCTTGGATGGTTTCATCACTCCAGTCTCTTCCTCGAGGTGCTTTCGCTTTGAGTTCCCTCCCTTGGGGCACTTTTGCTTTGAGCCTTGCCCTCGGAATGCTAGTCGCTTGGATGATTTCATCACTCCAGTCTCTTCCTCGGGATGCTTTAGCTTTGAGTTCTCTCCCTCAGGCCCTTTCGCTTTGAGTTCTCAATAGCAGAATGAGTATTAAAAACCCACTTGCTCTCTTCTTCACAGGCGCTTGCAAGTCCCGAGAGACAAGAAATGATGGCCCCTCCAATATGATGGCTGAAAGACTGAGAAATCTGAGAACTAAATTGGTCCAACAAAGTTAAGCCTGAAGACATCAGTCCAAGTGATATTAGTTAATGCTACAATCTGGAAAATAAATAAGCAAAAGAATACCTAAACAGTTTAGCCATAAATATATGATCTTTATTGAAAATTGGGATAATTACAATCTATATCTCTCTTTGATATGCTAAGAAGAGCAAATTCCATAACTATAAGACATCTAAAACAGGGAGTAACAAAGTGGATGTAATTGGTTCGGCATTGCATTTAAAAAGTGAACGAGACCCTCTGTGAGAAAACCATGCAACGCATCATGAAATACATGATTAGAGGAAAAATTTTCACAAACAGTCAGTTAAAACCCAAAACTCAATTTTGAAGACATTGATTGTTGGAGCAGTTCTACATTTTCAAGGAAACAGTTGAGTGTAAACTCAACAACAAGGGCATGAGCACACATCTTGATACAAGCACAAATAAGTGCTGACAATACTAGCATGTCTAGCTCCATGATGACTAGCTCCAAGTGCCAATCTAGATCTCTTTGCCATCGTCAATATCTTATATTTTTCCAAATCATCAAAACAGAAAAAATTGGAATTGAATAGGTAGAAACATGGTTATTTAAAGTTGAGTAGATAAAACAACAAACTCTAGAATCAACTATGGACGACAGTGAATGCTAGCCGAAAAGTTCCAATTATGAATAAGAATAAATTCCTTAAAGAAAGATTTAAATTCCATGAAATAAAGTCCAAATGCTAAAATCAACAGAAAGGATCTTATACATTGAAAAGAGCCACTAATGAATAAGAATAAATTCCTGAATTGGAAAATGATTTTGTACTTCTAGGGGAAAAATATTTTCATTTAAATTCCATAACACTAAACAAAATTTGGAAAACAACAAAAAGAATCTTCTACATTACTAATATAGACCAATCACCACAAACTCACAAAAGTAAGAAATCCATCCCTTCAAACTCAGTCTGGAAAAGGATTGAACTCCCAATATTTAAACAAAATTTAAATCAAAACAAGGATAAGGATTCAATATTAAATCCGAAACCAAATTAAAACCTGCATGCATGTACAGTGAAAGCCAATTCAATTCAACATGCCCTTGCAAGAGAAATTCAGACTAAAATCATACCACCGAATACCTATCCTGGAAGCAATTATAGCAACACCCAATTAAGGGGATAACAAGCAAATACTCAGAAATGAAAAAACAATCTCAAATTTAATAGTGATAACTAGCAGTCAAGAGAACACCTTTGAAAAATCCTACCAATCAAAAAAATAAAAAAATAGTGATACATGCAATAGGAAAATAAAAAAAATTAACATTGACATAAATTTGAAATAAAAGAATGATCATTATACATGAATTGCCCTCAATGGTCAGAATCTTTACATGCATTCCCTTCAAAATATAACCTAAAATGAAAAAGGGAAAAGAACTCACTAGGAATTATCTCATAACAAGAAAAACCTAAAAAACCAAACCAGAAAACTTACAGAGTAATCCGAGCATAGTCTTTCATTGTAACTACCAAAAAGAACAAATTTCTACTAAAAAACAGAGAAAGAAAAATGAATCGGTAGCTAAATTATTTTATCAGGGCCACTTTGGAAACTTCTTTTATTTGCATTTGAGGCCCTCTCAAATCTAAACTACAACAAGAAAAAAACAGTTCTCTCTTAGCTGTGATGAGAACTGAGGAGTGAGAAGAAGGAAGAAGAGTTGGATTTTTTATTGGATGAGTTGAATATTGGCTAGAAGTAGCAGTATTTGTAGTAGTGAACTAATGGGAAGAGGGAGACGACGGTAACTTGGGAAATGAGATGGCGGTGATAGCAAGGGGTTAAGATTTAATGGAAGATAATTTGATGGCCGTCATTTGCACGTGTAAGCATTTTTTTTTTTTTTGAAATGGTTGTCACCTTTTGGACCGTTCTTCCTTACCAAACTCCAAAAGAGTTCCATTCTCTGTACGGCTCTTCGTTTCATAACATTTCTTCTACACCCTAGCAACACACTATAATTTCCACTTTTCTCTTTTGTTTTTTCCTTTTGAGTGGATTTGATGTTCATTAGAGTGATCCTAATATGGTCTCTTTCCAATCCGATTACGTTGGTACCAAAATATACACGTTTCCTAATTTAGAAATCTATTTTCCTGTATGAGAATTATGATTAAGGCTTTTGAAGAATTATAATGTATTTGGCATGTATGGTCTTATGGTTTTAATTATTTACAAAAATTTCCCTATGTGCTATATTCGTTTAAAATGGTTTAGGTTACACAATATGAACTCGATTATTCTATATAATTAGGCTATGGAATACAAAGTGTTGATTAGATATCTATGCACGAGTTCTGTCAAAAATATACGGCTAAAATAGCTTATATAATATTTGTCATTTGCAAAGATTTAGGTTAAGAAATACGAATTGAATCACTTTACAAATTAGGTCATGGAATACAAAGCTTCAAAAAAAAATTCATGCTCGAGCTCTATTTGTATATAACAGTTAAAAATGACATGTAGGGCGATTTGTCGTATTTGTTTCTTGCACACAAATAATTGACCAAAATAATCAATAATTGATGATAGTTATTCCATCATTAAATAAAGTAAAACACCAAAATCGAACTTTATCGAACGAATTACTTTTATAAAGAATCTAAAATTCTATTGTATATTCTTCACGTAATAATTAATTGTTTCATGAGTTAATTGAAAAGAAATAATAATAATCATCATCGTCGTCATCATGAATATCAATTATTATGTGCTTAGAGCTCATAAAACTATTTCTGCAAAAGGAATTTTACTAATTTACGTACCTCTATGTTTGCAGCATCTCTCTTGCATGATAATAACAAACTATTTTTCCAGATTTTCCATTTAACTAATTTATTTATTTAAATTTCCTAATTTAGTTTTCAATTTCCTCTTGATGATAATTACCTTTCAGGTTAGGTAGGGCAATGATGCAATAACAAAGGCTCTCATGGTTTTAATTCTATACAATAGTTCTCAATCTTGTAATTCATTTGCAAAAATTAAAGTTGCAGAATATGAATTGTATTGCCTTTTAAATTAGGGTTTTCTAGTACCCAGTGCCAAAAACAAAACCATGCCTGAAATCTATTTGATTTATAACTATTACAATAGCATATATAATATTTGTCTTGGTTTATCTTTTATTTGTTTGTGAGTGAATGACTTGAAAATAGTAATTGATAATCAAGAGTCCAACCAGAAAATGTAAAACACCAAAATCAAACAAAATATCTAATGGTCTCCCTTTATACGAGCATCTAATAATTTTTTTTTCAGATCTCACAACGATTTTTTGGTTTAATAGTTAAAGAAGATAATAACCGTAATATATCTCAAAGATCATTTTCTTACAACTCGTAAAAACTACTTATGCAAAGAGAATCCTCAAACCTACAAGCCACTCCACTTGGTTGAATTTCACCATGATATATAGTTTTCATCATTTTGTTTATTCAATCACCAATTTGTATTTCCTAATTTAGTTTGCTATTTTGCATTTGATGATGATTTTTAGAGATTAGTAAATTTGCATGTATGGTCATATTTCTTTTTCTTGTTGTTAAAGTATATACAAAAGTTTCCCTATTTGGGAATTTACCTTCAGAGATTCAAGTTATACATAAAAACGGACTCAGCGTAAAGATTAAGTTATAGAATTCAAATTGTTGAAAAAAAAAAATCTTGCTCGACCTTAATAGCGATAGATTTGTTGAAGAACATTCTGTCATGAATTATTTGTTTTTTCTTTCCTTTTATGCACATATGGTAGAAAATCAACAATTCACTATCATGATTCTATCTTAATATAATTTTTAAAGTAAAAAGCCAAAACTATATTGTATCAAATGGACCACTTTTATAAGTGGATATAATATATTTTTGTTGTATTTTCATAATAATTATTTTCTTTACTAGTTAATTAAATTGAAATAATGTTCTTGATAACACTGATTACAAGCTTAGAAATCGTAAAAATGGTTTGTGTATAGAAATTCGAGTAATACTACTATACAAACATGGACATCTAAATAATTTTGTTTATTGATAAAACATTTTTGGGGTGAAATATCTAATGAGGGATTTCTAAGTAGAATTGTTGAACTTTAAAAATAAACATATATCATGTTAGGCATATTCTTCACAGATTCAATTTTTCATCTATCTTTCTTTCTTTTCACTTGAATATTTATGGATAAATTTTTCTTAATGTTTGAATTTCGTAGTATTTACTTTCTAGTGGTTTTGATTAGGTTAAAAAGTAACACAACGTTTTTAATTTTCCTTTAGAAAAACACACAACTTCACGTGAGCAAAAATCTCGTGCAGCTACTATGATACTACTACCAACAAATCCACCACTTAAATTCTCACATACACAAATCTGTGATGATCATAGATGCACGGATGAAGTTTCACAAATTCAATGATATTTTTCCATGCTTATCTAAGTATTTGCTGTGATAAATGTTATTTTGTTTTCTTTTGAGGTGGTTGGTGGGGTGGAGATTGCTTTTTTGTGGAATTTTGGATTAATTATTTCCTCTCACACACGCACTGTGACATGTTCACATGTAGAATCAAAATCGATTTTAAAACACGTGTAGGACATGCATGAGAAAAATGTGTTATTTAATTTACAAAATAATAAGTAAATCCAAGAAAAAAGTGAGAATGCAAGGATAGATGTCAAGTAGGAAAGAAGAGCAAATTTTGCTTTAAATGAAAAAAGTGGCCATGTGAGAATAGACATCGTGGCAAGAAGAACAAAATTTGCTTCAATTGCGTGACGACAAAAGCAGTGGAGGAAAGGATAGATAACCATTGAAGATCAGTAAGATGAGTTAGTCATAAATTAACTCTATTGAAGCAGATTCCAAGGATAATTTCTCACATAAATCCGAGCCTCTCAATCTTTGGTAAGATCTAGATCAAAGTGTACCATTCTTGTACATTGACTGATCTTACAATTTTTTTTTTACATGCAACTATAATACATTTGCAAGGAAATGATTCCTAGGCGTAATTTAGGCTGTGCAAAATACTCTCAAGACTTTAAAATTTTTGGGATAGCACCGTTGACACCATAATTTTAGTAGTTATCGACACATACTAATGTTTAAATTGTTATTTGCATCGTCTAATATCTATATCTATATTATATATAAAAGGAGAGGAGAGGGTTCGTGTTAACATTTTGTGTTACTTTATGTTATACCAAAAGCACCCTTTAAAGTTAGTTTTCAAACTATTCACATTTCCTCTTTTTTTCCACCATAGTTTCAATACAATAACTTCTTCCAATGTTGAACAATTCAGATTCTCTCTTTTTCTCCACCATAATCTCAAATACAATAAATTGCTCTAAAAAATTGTAATTTCAGATTTTCCAAATAAACAAATACACGTGTACCATGAAATGTAATAATTTAATATCATGGAAAAAATAATCATATATTTTTTTAAAATAAACACATACTTAAGGTGTGCCAAAAGCACTAGTTTTAAAAAAGTATGTGATTGCTGACAAAATAAGAAGTGAATAATTTAAATATTCAAGCATACGAGAAATATACGGTTAGGAGAATTGATATTTGAGAATCATCTATAACAATAAAAGATTTTCTATTTTCCTATACAAATTATAAGAAAACGTTTACATGCACACAATAATTTATGTGTATAGTAACCTAAATATCATGATTAACTAAAGTGAACTTTGTACTTTTTATCACAATAAGCAATTAGAAATTATAACATCTTAAAATAATATATATAAACTCAATAGAACAGTTTATATATATATATATATATATATATATAATTAACACATGGCATTAGCCCCATTCATTGAGATGTTCATTTGTATATATATATATATATAATTAACACATGGCATTAGCCCCATTCATTGAGATGTTCATTTGGCCTCTGATTGCATATATATACCAGCTGATTAAACCACTAAATGTGAACTTGGCAATTGCCAATCAGTGGAACTGTGAAACTTGTTGGTCCTTTAATCAGAAGGAGAAAGGATATGTTTATCACCAGCTTTACCATATTTGAAGGATGACAATATACAAGCAAGAAAATACATAGAACAAAAGAAACCAGGCAATTACAACTTTTCTACATCAAATTAAGATATTATGGGAAATCAGAATTGTCTGTTTACATAGCATATTCCATTCTATTTATCGAAGTTTTACAATATTTCACGGCTAAAAGATGCACCTGGTGCTCTACATTATTTGTCTATGCCTCTTGAATTTCTTTCAAGCGCTTGACTAGCCAAAATTTTTTTCTGAATATCAAATTAACAAGACAGATTAAAGTAAACTTGTAAACTATGAGTTGTTGCCAAATCAGGACACCTCAGCAACCCATCACAGCGCAATTATACACAAAACTACCTGAATGCTTTGTTCCCAGCAATGTCCACTTTAGGGGACCTTCATCTGGCTCCCAAGCATTGATCTCTATGTACCCTCCATTCAATGCCCTTGGTCCACCGATAACCATCAATTGATTACCACAAGCCCTGAATGCCAACCCCCAGCCATTCATGGAGGTTGCCTGTTCAGGCAATCTACCTATGGTAATCCACACATTTCTCTGCTTGTCATACTTCCAGACTTCCTTTTCATCGCAATAAGCTGCATATAACTCATTCTTCACCACTGCGAGCAGAGGAGGTGCTCTTGCTGTTGCAGGAGAATCATTAGTACCCTCTCTAGCACATTGAGGGCACATATCAGGAATTTCAAACCAGGTTCCTGTCCTCAAATCATATACCTCTCCACAGGTAAGCACCTTTAAGCTGGCTCCATCGCTTGCACTTGGGTTGCCTATTCCGACACCACCGATGACATAAAACTTGCCATCTATGAATACCCCTGAACATAGTTTTCTAGGTTTATGCATTCTGGGAAGAGTCAACCAACTTTCTGTCGTTGAGTTATAAAGTTCAGCAGAGCTCAGTAAATTGCCTTTTGAGTCGCAACCACCAGCCACGATCGCAATCTCTCCAAGACTAGCAGAGCCAAACAACCATCTTGGGATGTTTGTCCTTATGCCAGACGACCATGCATTGGTTAATATGGTGTATTTGTAGATCACTTGAGACTCTATTTCCTTTCCAAAGACAAGAAGTTCAGTGCCAACAGCCAGTGACTCCTTGTCAGAAAAAAGGAAACACTCGTTTGAAATCATTTTAGGCAAAGACATCCATCTACGGCGCAAAGGATCAAAAGCTTCCCATTCAAGAAGGCTGCAAGAAACATAGACCCAATGTTCTACAATACCCAGCTGCCTCCTCAACTTATAAAGATCCCCACTTCGGATTAGAGACCTGAAACTCTGATTGAGTGAAGCGATAGTGCCATAATCTGCCCTCGAGCAGCGAAGTAAGCAATTAATTGAGAGATCTTGGCCAAGTTTGAGGATGAGTGAACTTGTATCAGTATAATACCCATGGTGGCCTTGGTCATCTTCTTGATCCATAGCTTGCCCTTGGAATACCAATGGCTTGGATGGTTTCATCACTCCAGTCTCTTCCTTGAGGTGCTTTTGCTTTGAGTTCCCTCCCTTGGGGCACTTCTGCTTTGAGCCTTGCCCTTGGAATGCCAGTCGCTTGGATGATTTCATCACTCCAGTCTCTTCCTCAGGATGCTTTAGCTTTGAGTTCTCTCCCTTGGACCCTTTCGCTTTGAGTTCTCGATGGAAGAATAAGTATTAAAAACCCACTTGCTCTCTTCTTCACAGGCGCTTGCAAGTCCCGAGAGACAAGAAATAATGGCCCTTCCAATATGATGGCTGAAAGACTGAGAAATCTGAGAACTAAATTGGTCCAACAAAGTTAAGCCTGAAGACATCAGTCCAAGTGATATTAGTTAATGCTACAATCTGGAAAATAAAGAAGCAAAAGAATACCTAAACAGTTTAGCCATAAATATATGATCTTTATTGAAGATTGGGATAATTACAATCTATATCTCTCTTTGATATGCTAAGAAGAGCAAATTCCATAACCATAAGACATCTAAAATAGGGAGTAACAAAGTGGATGTAATTGGTTAGGTATTACATTTAAAAGGCGAACGAGACCCTCTGTGAGAAAACCGTGCAACGCATCATGAAATGCATGATTCGAGGAAAAAGTTTCCCAAACAGTTAGTTAAAACCCAAAACTCAATTTTGAAGACATTGATTGTTGGAGCAGTTCTACATTTGCAAGGAAACAGTTGAGTGTAAACTGAACAACAAGGGCATGAACACACATCTTGATACAAGCACAAACAAGTGCTGACAATACTAGCATGTTTAGCTCAGAGATGACTAGCTCCAAGTGCCAATCTAGATCTCTTTGCCATCGTCAATACCAAACACTTTTCCAAATCATCAAAACAAAAAAAAAATTGGAATTGAATGGGTAGAAACATGGTTATTTAAAGTTGAGTAGATAAAACAACAAACTCTAGAATCAACTGTGGACGACAGTGAATGCCAGCCGAAAAGATCTAGTTATGAATAAGAATATATTCCTTGAATTGGAAAATGTTTTTGTATTTCCAAAAAAGAAAGGAAAGAAAGATTTAAATTCCATGAAATAAATTCCAAATGTCGAAATCAACAGAAAGGATCTTATACATTGAAAAGAGCCACTAATGAATAAGAATAAATTCCTGAATTGGAAAATGATTTTGTACTTCTAGGGGAAAAATATTTTCATTTAAATTCCATAAAACTAATCAAAATTTGGAAAACAAGAAAAAGAATCTTTTACATTACTAATATAGACCAATCACCATAAACTCACAAAAGTGAGAAATCCATCCCTTCAAACTCAATCTGGAAAAGGGTTGAACTCCCAATATTTAAACAAAATTTAAATCAAAACAAGGATAAGGATTCAATATTAAATCCGAAACCAAATTAAAACCTGCATGCATGTATGGTAAAAGCCAATTCAATTCAACCTGCCCCTACAAGAGAAATTCAGACTAAAATCAGACCATTGAATGCCTATCCTAGAAGCAATTATAGCAACACCCAATTAAGGGGATAACAAGCAAATACTCAGAAATGAAAAAACAATCACAAATCTAATAGTGATAACTAGCAGTCAGAGAACACCCTTGAAAAATCCTACCAATCAAAAAAAATAAAAAAAATAGTGATACATGCAATAGGAAAATAAAAAAAAATTAACATTGACATAAATTTGAAATAAAAGATTGATCATTATACATGAATTGCCCTCAATGGTCAGAATCTTTGCATGCAATCGCTTCAAAATATAACCTAAAGTGAAAAAGGGAAAAGAACTCATTAGGAATTATCTCATAACAAGAAAAACCTAAAAAACCAAACCAGAAAACTTACAGAGTAATCCGAGCATAGTCTTTCATTGTAACTACCAAAAAGAACAAATTTCTGCTAAAAAACAGAGAAAGAAAAATGAATCGGTAGCTAAATTATTTCATCAGGGCCACTTTGGAAACTTCTTTTAATTGCATTTGAGGCCCTCTCAAATCTAAACTACAACCAAAAAAAAAAAACAGTTCTCTCTTAGCTGTGATGAGAACTGAGGAGTGAGAAGGAGGAAGAAGAGTTGGATTTTTTATTGGATGAGTTGAATATTGGCTAGAAGTAGCAGTATTTGTAGTAGTGAACTAACGGGAAGAGGGAGATGACGGTAACTTGGGAAATGAGATGGCGGTGATAGCAAGGGGTTAAGATTTAATGGAAGATAATTTGATGGCCGTCATTTGCACGTGTAAGCATTTTTTTTTTTAAAATGGTTGTCGCCTTTTGGACCGTTCTTCCTTACCAAACTCCAAAAGAGTTCCATTCTCTGTACGGCTCTTCGTTTCATAACATTTCTTCTACACCCTAGCAACACACTATAATTTCCACTTTTCTCTTTTGTTTTTTCCTTTTGAGTGGATTTGATGTTCATTAGAGTGATCCTAATATGGTCTCTTTCCAATCCGATTACGTTGGTACCAAAATATACACGTTTCCTAATTTAGAAATCTATTTTCCTGTATGAGAATTATGATTAAGGCTTTTGAAGGATTATAATGTATTTGGCATGTATGGTCTTATGGTTTTAATTATTTACAAAAATTTCCCTATGTGCTATATTCGTTTAAAATGGTTTAGGTTACACAATATGAACTCGATTATTTTATATAATTAGGTTATGGAATACAAAGTGTTGATTAGATATCTATGCACGAGTTCTGTCAAAAATATACGGCTAAAATAGCTTATATAATATTTGTCATTTGCAAAGATTTAGGTTAAGATTTAGGTTAAGTAATACGAATTGAATCACTTTACAAATTAAGTCATGGAATACAAAGCATCAAAAAAAAAATTCATGCTCGAGCTCTATTTGTATATAACAGTTAAAAATGACATGTAGAGCGATTTGTCGTATTTGTTTCTTGCACACAAATAATTGACCAAAAAAATCAATAATTGATGATAGTTATTCCATCATTAAATAAAGTAAAACACCAAAATTGAACTTTATCTGACGAATTACTTTTATAAGAGAATCTAAAATTCTATTGTATATTCTTCATGTAATAATTAATTGTTTCATGAGTTAATTGAAAAGAAATAATAATAATAATAATAATCATCATCATCATCATCATGAATATCAATTATTATGTGCTCAGAGCTCATAAAACTATTTGTGCAAAAAGAATTTTACTAATTTATGTACCTCTATGTTTGCAGCATTTCTCTTGCATGATAATGACAAACTATTTTTCCAGATTTTCCATTTAACTGATTTATTTATTTAAATTTCCTAATTTAGTTTTCAATTTCCTCTTGATGAGAATTACATTTCGGGTTTGGTAGTGCAATGATGCAATAACAAAGGCTCTCATGGTTTTAATTCTATACAACAATTCTCAATCTTGTAATTCATTTACAAAAATTAATGTTGCAGAATATGAATTGTATTGCCTTTTAAATTAGGGTTTTCTAGTACCCAGTGCCAAAAACAAAACCATGCCTAAAATCTATTTGATTTATAACTATTACAATAGCATATATAATATTTGTCTTGGTTTATCTTTTATTTGTTTGTGAGTGAATGACTTGAAAATAGTAATTGACAATCAAGAGTCCAACCAGAAAATGTAAAACACCAAAATCAAACAAAATATCTAATGGTCTACATTTATACGAGCATCTAATAATTTTTTTTTCAGATCTGCTAACAATTTTTTGGTTTAATAGTTGAAGAAGATAATAACCGTAATATATATCAAAGATCATTTTCTTACAAATCGTAAAAACTACTTGTTTAGAGAGAATTCCTCTAACCTACAAGCCACTCCATTTGGTTGAATTTCACCATGATATATAGTTTTCATCGTTTGTTTATTCAATCACCAATTTGTATTTCCTAATTTAGTTTGCTATTTTGCTTTTGATGATGACTTTTAGAGATTAGTAAATTTGCATGTATGGTCACAATTCTTTTTTTTTTTCTGTTAAAGTGTATACAAAAGTTTCCCTATTTGGGAATTTACCTTCAGAGATCCAAGTTATACATAAAAACGGACTCAGCGTAAAGATTAAGTAATAGAATTCAAATTGTTGAAAAAAAAATCTTACTTGACCTCAACAATAGCGATAAATTTGTTAAAGAACATTCTGTCATGAATTATTTGTTTTTTATTTCCTTTTATGCACATGTGGCTGAAAATCAACAAATCACTATCATGATTCTATCTTAATATAATGTTTAAAGTAAAAAGCGAAAACTAAACTGTATCAAATGGACCACTTTTATTATAAGTGGATATAATATATTTTTGTTGTATTTTCATAATAATTATTTTCTTTACTAGTTAATTAAATTGAAATAATGTTCTTGATAACACTGATTACAAGCTTAGAACTCGTAAAAGTGGTTTGTGTATAGAAATTCGAGTAATACTACTATACGAACATGGACATCTAAATAATTTTGTTTATTGATAAAACATTTTTGGGGTGAAACATCTAATGAGGGATTTCTAAGTAGAATTGTTGAACTTTAAAAATACACAAATATCATGTTAGGCATATTCTTCATAGATTCAATTTTTCATCTACCTTTCTTTCTTTTCACTTGAATATTTATGGATAAAGTTTTCTTAACGTTTGAATTTCGCAGTATTTACTTTCCAGTGGTTTTCATTAGGTTAAAAAGTAACACAACGTTTTTAATTTTCCTTTAGAAAAACACACAACATCACGTGAGCAAAAATCTCGTGCATCTACTATGATACTACTACCAACAAATCCATCACTTCAATTCTCAGACACACAAATCTGTGATGATCATAGATGCACGGATGAACTTTCACAAATTTAATGATATTTATCCATGCTTATCTAAGTATTTGCTGTGATAAATGTTATTTTGTTTTCTTTTGAGGTGGTTGGTGGGGTGGAGATTGTTTTTTTGTGGAATTTTGGATTAATTATTTTCTCTCACACACGCACTGTGACATGTTCACATGTAGAATCAAAATCGATTTTAAAACACATGTAGGACATGCAAGAGAAAAATGCGTTATTTCAATTACAAAATAATAAGTAAATCCAAGAAAAAAAGTGAGAATGCAAGGATAGATGTCAATTAGGAAAGAAGAGCAAATTTTGCTTTACATGAAAAAAGTGGCCATGTGAGAATAGACATCGTGGCAAGAAGAACAAAATTTGCTTCAATTGCATGAGGACAAAAGCAGTGGAGGAAAAGATAGATAACCATTGAAGATCGGTGAGATGAGTTAGACATAAATTAACTCTATTGAAGCTGAATCCAAGGATAATTTCATAATTTCTCACATAGATCCGAGTCTCAATCTTTGATAAGTTATAGATCCAAGTGGTACATTCTTGTACATTGACTGATGTTACAATATATTTTTTTTTTTTGACATGCAACTATAATACATTTGCAAGGAAAAGATCCCTAGGCATAATTTAGGTTGTGCAAAGCACTCTTAAGACATTAAAATTTTTGTGATAGCACCATTGACACCATAATTTTAATAGTTATCGACACATACTAATGTTTAAATTGTTATTTGCATCGTCTAATTTCTATATATGAAAGGAGAGGAGAGGGTTGGTGTAAATATTTTGTGTCACTTTGTGTTATACCAAAAGTAACCTTTAAAGTTAGTTATCAAACTATTCACATTTCCTCTTTTGTTTTCCACCATAGTTTCAATACAATAACTTCTTCCAAAGTCAAACTATTCACATTCTCTCTTTTTTTCCACCATAATTTCAAATACAATAAATTGCTATAAAGAAATTGTACTTACAGATTTTCCAAATAAACACATACATGTGTACCATGAAATGTAATAACTTAATATGTTAGGAAAAAAATCATACAATTTGTAAAATAAACACACACTTAAGGAGTGACAAAAGCACTAGTTTTGAAAAAGTATGTGATTGTTGACAAAATAAGAAGTGAATAATATTAAAATTCAAGCAAAATAGATGGCTAGAAGAATTGATATTTGAGAATCACTTATAACAATAAAAGTTTCTCTATTTTCCTTAGTTGTGCCTTGAATTTTCTAATTAAAGACCTAATTAAAAAGAACCAACACAAATTATAAAAAAAAAATATTACATGCGAACAATAATTTATGTGTATAGTTACCTAAATATCACGAATAACTAAAGCAGATTTTGTAATTTTTTTATCACAATAAGCAATTAGAAATTACAACAATATATATAAACTCAATAGAACAGTATATATATCCATATATATATATATGTGCAATCAGAGGCCAGATGAGCATCTCAATGATTGGGGCTAATACCACATGTTAACTGACACAACTTTTAACCATAAAAGAATGAGATGTGGCAGCCCGACTACCTAGAATTTAGAACATTTCAAAACTTTGGAACATTTCAGATTTGGTTTTTGCTAAAATGTACACAACCTTCTATATTTTCCTATAGCCTATGGGAGCCAAGAGCTACGGGAAGACATTGCAAGATTTGCAGCTTAATGTCACTTATACGTACTAAAGTACTTGCTTGGTTAATGCGCATGAATTGAAGAATCTAACTTTATGACAAATGCATCACATGGTTTATATTTTATGGTTAATCCTTTTCTGGTATATATTTTATAGTTTTGGTCATTTATTGACATTAAGGATGGTGATGTTGCCTCGTGTAAGATTGACACCTCCCACCATCACATCTATAGCTATCATCCCTTTTTCAATCTCATCTATTTGAAAGAAAAGAAAGTGGCCATATCCATCTGTTGTTTTCCAAACATAGTCTACCGAAGTTTGTTGAATAAAGTAATTGACAAACATGAGATTCTCGTACGAGTTTTTTTTAGTTGGCATCAAAATCTATGGCTTAAATTATATACTGTGGCAGGTTTGTCAGTTAGATACATTACGAAATCAAAAAGTATAAACTTATTTCCTTATTCTGACGGAAAGACAATAATTTAAAAAAAAATTAAGTCACGCAACATGGGTTTTTTCAGTGCTTCATTCGGGCTTGGAAGGATGATTCTTGGAAAGGCGATTATGAATGTTTGGAATGCATCCTAATGCACAAGAAAGAGCATATTTACTTCCACTGACATACATGGAATCTGATATATTAGTGCTTTGGTATCTGGGAAACTATTGTAGGATTAGAACTCTCTCGTACATTAATGATTGATGTATCAATATTCAAGGATATATGCTCATGACTTCAAAAGGAAAAAAAAATTAAATAAGAATTGAAGATCTTTCTGAATTGGTATATATCGTGTGTTTCAAAGTTTGGTTTTGGAATTGGATATCCTGCCTATTTTGAACGTTCAGTGTACTGATTTTGCTGGTATCCTTACATGACAAAGAGTATCAGTAATTAATTTAGTGACATCCACATATATAAATGTATATGTACCAGAAAAGAGTTTTTGGAATAATTTAGGATTAGAGATTTTTGTTTCAAATCACTTTTAGCACAAATTCAAAATTAGTAATTTTGGGATAACTTTTATTCCTTAAAAAATAAAAAATAAAATTTAACTAATTTATCGTTATATTCAAAATCTTATAAAGATTACAAATATAATTTAGAATTCAAAATCATACATTATCCAACAAAAAAACGCTTATGTAAGTATAACGTTAAACAACTGAATTAGATATACTTTAAAGTGTATCTAAAGTGTGTACTTTAGCATAAAAAAGTTAAAGGTTTGCAAGCGAAGTAAGATTAAGCTTACTTCTTCTCGTGTTCCTTAATAGCAGATAATAGAAGAATGTGAAGAAAAAGAAGTTCTTATCATATAAACTGTTAGGGTCCAAGCGCAGAACAAATAACTGTTGAGATATCAAGTAAATGATAATTTAATTATAAATAAGCCACAAAAATGAAAGATAGACGACACATGATATTTAACATGGTTCGGCTCCACCATTGAACATACGTCCACGAAGAGAAACTCGTTCTTTATTATGAAAGGAAAAACCTTATACAAGAATACAACTTGAACCCAAATCCAATCCTTGTATACTATCTCTCATCTCCGAAGAACCCTCTCTCACCACCTATGTGTAAGGCTACATGTTACCCTTGTGTGTCCTTGTGTGTCTCTTGTGTAGTATGTCAACCCATCTATTTATAGGGAACATTATTTGGCCAAAACTCAAATAACAATAGAAAACCAATTCTAATTCCTAGACTTGTACAGAATAAGAAATAACTTCTAATTCTAAACTAAATAAAATATTCCTTGGCTACTATTTCAAGTAACTAAAACCAATTAGGAAACTAGTTACTTTCACACAAAACAAGAAATCTACTTAAAAGAAATTAAGCCAATTTTCTAACAAATATCCACCTTGACGAAAATTTCTTTTAGCAACCATTTGCCTTCAACTACCAAATAATATGGTACTGAACTACACACCCAAATCAATACAGTCCTAACACCAAATTGATTCAATCGACAAATGAACATGTGTAGTTATCCCGAATCCAACCTCCAGTTGACTCGTGAGAAGGTGCCTCAATTCATCATCTCCCTTTGCAGGATTTCTTCTCATCACCACTTGCAACTCGAGATCCCCTTCTGTGAGTTCTAATCCTAACCATTGAGGCAACTAAGTGGTAAAATCACCATACTTCTTTTCATTCTCAGGACTGTCTCGCCACGTGTGGTTTTCAAGATTCCATCTAAAATAAAAAACTTGTAACTGTCAGAACCTTCTGGTGCATGAAAATTAGATCTCTTTATTTTTTTGGGACACGTGCCACACCACCCAAAAAACATAACCGAAATCTAAAAGCCACCGGGATGAAGTATCAACTGTTGGAGGTGTGAGAAAATCTCCACCGATTCACTTTCAAAATCAACATTGGATTCCACCTTTTTCTTGACTCTTGAATCACCTGTCTAGATTCACTGTCAAGTATTGCTATACTTTTCACCTTCCCATCCTTCACCATCAATGCTTCTTACTAAGCAATTGAAACAAGAATATCACTTATTAAATTGTTCAATTAGTAACAGCCGCTAATCTACTTGATCTCAATATTTAACCAGGACCCAACCTTGAACAATCACACTCTTGATCCAATCATTTAGTTTGTTGGGATCCAAGTGCTTGTAAACGGCCCAGTTTTGCAACCAAACTCTGATACCACTTGTTAGGATCCAAGCGTGGAACAAACAACTATTGAGATATCAAGTATACGACAATTTAATGATAAATAAGCTATAAGTATGAAAAATAGACGACACGCAATATTTAATATGATTCGACTTCACCATTGAGTCTACGTCCACGGAGAGAAAACCGTTCTTTATTATGAGAGAAAAACTCTATACAAGAATACAACTTGAACCCAAATCTAACCTTTATATACCAGTTCTCATCTCCCAAGAACCCTCTCTCACCACTCATGTATAAGGCTACATGTTATCCTTGTGTGCCCTTGTGTGTTTCCTGTGTAGTATGACAACCCACCTCTTTATAGGGAACATTATTTGGACAAAACCCAAACAACAATAGAAAACCAATTCTAATTCCTAGACTTGTATAGAATAAAAAATAACTTCTAATTCTAAACTAAATAGAATATTCCTTAGCTACTACTTCAAGTAACTAAAACCAATTAAGAAACTAGTTACTTCCACACAAAACAAGAAATCTACCTAAAAGAAATTAAGCCAATTTCCTAACATAAACAATGCAATTTGTGATAGCCTACGTGCTGCCGAAAGGATCCAACTAACTATATCTATAACGTAGTTTAAAAAAAAAGAAAAAAAAAAGAGGAGGAAAACTAGCATTTGAGTTCTCATGTTGAACAACATAATGCTCATATCATGTTTTTGGCGTCTACAATGGAACTCGAAGGCGATCTCTTCCTCTCAACATCTTTCTCGTAGGAAAATGACATATTTTTGTCATCACTCAAATGCCCCACAATCGGTGCTCTACATCATCATTACCTTACGAGTGTTAGTACCGAAAAAAAAAAAACACAGAAACGTGTATGCCTGAAGAACAAATCAGAAAGGATCTGTTCACATAGCTCAATTGAACATGCTGTCATGAACTCACTTCTGACAAGAAAATCAGACGTCCCTTGGTTGCTGATGGCACAGTTATTTGTTTCTGATTAAATGATCAGACCTCCTTGGTCCTTGCTGGAAAGCACAGGATTTTATAATCCTACCAAGATGGCCATTTTTGGTTGTTGGAAATATTTGGCATGTAATGAGAAAAAGACTTAGTGTAAAGAGTTTCTTTTGTAATGCCCTTGGATTTGTAAGAAATTAAGTTAACACAAGTTATAAAGAAAGTAGGATGTTATTTATAAAAATTAACAAGAAAATATAACGTGACCTATATATTTATGAGACATGCTGTTCGACAATTTTAACTGAGCCTAAGAGTTTTACAATGAATAATCACTGGTCAATGATATAATAATCATCCATTATAAACCTATTTACTTAATGTCGTATTCGCGTGCTAATTAAATTAGTTAGACCAAAGTTTTTTAAAAAATAAAACTCAGATCAAAGGTCTGTTATCTATTATCTAATAAGCATTGTTTTATAGAGGGGTGTCAATTGTTAGTTTTTTGTTTAAAAAAAATTAAGATTAAATAGAGAGATTATACAAATACTAATGAATGATATATGAAATATGTAGTGTGTGTGCACTCAAATGATCAGATTAAAATAGATATGCTAACAAATATCTGATGAGCATTGATTAAAAAAAGTCCTTCAATTAACATGATTTTCTTATCCTCATGTTATTAAAGGGAGGTTAAAAGTACACTAAAATTGAGTTTAGCACTTCCTAAACACTCAAAGCTGGTTTTAACAACAAATGGCGGGTTAATTCCATTTTGCAGCCTTCCAGTATAAATTGGAACATTTTAGTCCCTAAACCATATTCTGATTCTCACTTCAATCTCTAAACTCTAAATTTAGATAATTTAATCCATAAATTATACTTTGATTTCCACTAATTGGTCCCTAAACTCCATCTTTATTTTGAGATTTTTTTTTATTGTTTGATTGGATTTTCCTTCTGTGCCCTTACAAGATGCAACCATACTGCTCTTGTGACTAACGTTAGTTTTGGAGATTTTGTTAACAATTGTACTTAAGTAGGATGAGTGGAACTAAATATCCCGATTCATAGTTCAAGGATCAAAGTAGGAATTGAGAAAGGTGCAAAATGGAACTAATACACAAACGAACGAGTTAAAACAAACTCATACATTTATAATTGGTTGGCTGGTCATGTTTGCAGTTTCTCTTTTGTTACTGATACTGCACAACTTTTTGAAATTTTGAAATGAGAAAAAAGTTAACATCTCTAAGTTATACGTTATGACCAAACAAACAACTTTTATTGTGATTTTTTTATGTTTAATTTGGCATACGTTGTATCTGAATCTCCTATCATCCAGCATAAGTTGGGGTTAGATCCACTTTGCATCCTTTAACTATACCCCCGAGTTCTAACTTTGATCTCTAAACTTTAAAATGAGACACTTTAATTTCCAAATTATCCTAAAATATAGAACTTATCCATTTTAGTCCCTAAAATATAAATTTTTTCCCAATTTAGTCCCAACAGTACATCCACTTAGGCATAAAATCTATCTCATTTTCTTAACGATATTACTTAAGTGGGAAAATTTTTATGACTTAGGTACTATAGTGTCTCATTTTTAAGTCCAAGGACTAAACTGAAAATTTAGGTATAATTGAAGGGCGCAAAGTGAAATTAACCCGCATAAGTTGAGAATAGGTGGTTGTAATACGAATACACAGCAGTAATGACTAATAAGCTCAAGAATACTTCCCTTTTGATGTACAAAGGTGAAGGTTATGAACCTTTATGCTTATGTGAAGGTTGCGAAGGTTATGAACATTTATGCTAATGTATAAAGGTAAAGGTGAAGGTTATGAACCTTCAACACCTTCTCTTTATGCTTGGCTGACAAGCATAGCTTGAATCACATCTTTCTTTATTGCCCTCTAGCAGTGCAGGTTTGGGCTCTGTGTTATCTTTACAGCAAGCTACATCTAGATAGGCCCCAAGTTTTTTCATCTTGATTTCCTTCCCTTCTCCTTTTCCTGCATGCGTCAGACATGGGACTTGTTGCTACTATTTTGTGGAGTTTATGGAATAACAGGAATGGGAAAATATTTGAAGGGACTTCTAAAGATCAACTTTCACTAGTCTCTTTTGCAACTAGTTTTTGGAAAGATTACCAAGAAGCCGTTCAGAGTTCGCTACATGGCTCTCATATACCTACTTCAGCCCCTACATCTTGGATGAAACAGCAGCAAGGTTTTTTGAAGGCCAACTTTGATGGAGGAGTTTTTCAAAATGAAGGCTGCTGTGGCATTGGAGTAGTTATAAGAGATAATTAATTCTCATAATTTCATAGCTAGACTGACAAACCAAGTTGATGGTGTTATATCAGTAAAGGCTACTGGAGCTTTAGCTGCTAAAACTGCATTTCATGCTCTACTTCAGCTTCAAGCTACAGATATTATCCTCAAGGGTGATTCTCAAGCAATCATTGAGAGCATTATTTCATTGGAGGATGATCAATTTGAGATTGGTCTAGTTTTTAGATGATCCCAAGAACTTGGGAAGCCAATTGGATCCCAAGAACTTAACAATGTTATGCATATAGCTGTTGGCTTGCCATGCAAAACATATAAGCTAATGCTTCTAGGTGGGATTCTACTCCCCCAGACTTTGTCATTTTCCCTCTTAATGTGGACATTAGTTGATAATAAAATCTATGGTTCTTTATCAAACAAAAAAAAATTGAGAAAATTTGTCTAAGGGGAGTTGGTTTTCAGTCTTATTTATGTGTTTTACATTATCTACTTGGTTCAAAATTTAAATAATTATCAATTACTTAGAATATGGTTTTGACATGGTTTAACCTAACAATAAGTTAACTTACTATTAGAGTTCGATTGTACTACATTAAAGTTTAAGAGTTATTCTGGTAAAAACAACTAAATGCAACTTGAACTTTTTGAAGCAATGATAGTCTTCACCGTTTAGGTACTTCCATGCACTTTTAAGATGCACAATGTATCTAAAAACATATTTCTTGTATCTCATTTAGTCGAATAAATACAGAACTCTGTGGGATAGTGCTTGTCACAAAACAGCTGAGGTAAAAGATGAAAAAAAAAAGTATAATTGGCTAGTTATTATCCCCCGGCTAGCAAAAAAGCACTGAAAAATCTTTGCCAATTTCCTATCAGCCAAAGATTGAAGTAAATGCCTGGAACTTTTTGTGCAAGTTCTCTTTTTAGATGTGTCCCTTTAGGTGTGCAACAAAACTAACCTGATTACATGTATAAACTTGAAACGACAGTACCTCTGACTAAATTAGTTCACAATTGCTAAAATTACTAAAACTCCAATGTCCAATACTGAAGTAGTCCCAACACTAACTTGAACATATAAACTTAGAGTAACATACTACCAGACTGAATAAGTGCATCATTGCTAAAATTATTAGAACTACAATGTCTAGTACTAAAATAGTCCCTAAACTTTTCTAACAGATAGTCTAATTTCCCATTGCCTGCGAGTCACGATTGGTGAAGTCAGTGGAGCCAAGTCTAATATTCGTCGCCCTCATCATCATCTTCACCGTCAATATCCTCTGCACCAACTTCTTCATAGTCCTTCTCCAAAGCAGCCAAGTCTTCGCGAGCCTCAGAAAACTCGCCTTCTTCCATTCCCTCACCAACATACCAGTGCACGAAGGCACGCTTAGCATACATGAGATCGAACTTGTGGTCAATTCTTGAAAACACTTCTGCTACAGTAGTAGAGTTTGAGATCATACAAACTGCCCTCTGCACCTTGGCCAAGTCTCCACCAGGAACAACTGAGGGAGCTTGGTAGTTGATTCCACACTTGAATCCAGTCGGACACCAGTCCACGAATTGGATGGTTCTCTTTGTTTTGATAGTAGCAACAGCTGCATTGACATCCTTTGGAACCACATCACCACGATACATCAAACAGCAAGCCATGTACTTTCCATGTCGAGGATCACATTTGGCCATCATGGAAGCAGGCTCAAATGCACTGTTTGTTATCTCTGCAACTGATAGTTGCTCATGGTATGCCTTTTCTGCAGAAATAACAGGTGCATAGGAGGAAAGCATGAAATGGATACGTGGGTATGGCACCAAGTTCGTTTGGAATTCAGTAACATCCACGTTAAGAGCACCATCAAAGCGAAGAGATGCTGTCAAGGAGGAGATCACCTGCGTGCAAAAGACAGATTATGCTCAAAGACAAGCATCAATCAGGGATCTTCATTGGTCAGCTGATGATCTATTTCACCATTTGACATCCTTTTCTACTTCTAGTTGACATCAGATTCTAGAATTTTCAAAAAACAAGGCACAACATTACCAAACATACCAGCAAGACAAATGAATGGACTAGCCATGACATGTAGTGTTATTCCACATTTAACAAGTGCAAACAGCTTTAACTTTCAAACAGTAATAAGGGTGGCCAGAATAAATGTCATTATATTTCATACCTGTGAAACCAACCTGTTCAGATTGGTGTATGTAGGCCTCTCAATATCCAGTGATCTACGACAAATATCATAAATGGCTTCATTGTCCAAAAGCACTGAAACATCTGTGTGCTCAAGGAGCGAGTGAGTGGAAAGAACGCTGTTGTAAGGCTCAACAACAGCTGTTGAGACCTGGGGAGAGGGATAAATTGTGAACCCAAGCTTTGATTTCTTGCCATAGTCAACTGAAAGCCTCTCCAACAGTAATGAACCAAGGCCAGAGCCAGTTCCACCACCAACAGCATGAAAAACTAAGAATCCTTGTAATCCTGTGCAGTTGTCAGCTAGCTTCCTAATGCGGTCCAGGCAGAGATCCACTATTTCTTTCCCAACTGAAGAGACCAAGAATGAAAGATACATTAAAACATTACCAAAGTTTTGGAATAAGTGAAAATGGAAAACCAATATGTGAATACTTCTTAAATTATCTCCACATAAAGAATCTTACAACCAAAAGGGAAATTGCTTTGGATGGTTAATTGAAGTGATTTGGCCACAAAATGGTGACACCATAGTCTCCTATACCACCTTCCACATTCAGATTGATTATTAAGGAATGATTAACTGCTTTCCATTATTTCCCACTCCCACAGTAATAAAGAGGCATACACAAAGTCTAATATCACAATAGCTCATGCATGATCCAATACTCATTTATCAGGAATGTTTGCTTCGTTGCTGTTGCCACTCAAACAAGCATGGCAGAACTAAATGGCTTCAATCACCATGAAATTTCTGAATCATCAACTGAAAGTTCCCATCATCATTGACAAATAAATTTAGTAATATCAAATAAATTGTTTTAAGCATAGAAGTTACTTCAACTTAGCAAAACCAAACACCAGAAAAAGGAAAATGTGCACTATTAACACTAATAACCCATAAAAGTATAACCAGAAATCATAAATCAAATGAGCGGTAAATGGTTCTGAGTTCCTTAATGGTATAATGGCCACGAGCGAAGTTGTTAGCAGCATCTTCTTTGCCACTAATAAGTTGTTCAGGGTGGAAGAGCTGCCTATAATCACCAGTTCGCACCTCATCAAGGACAGCTGGCTCAAGATCAACAAAAACAGCTCGAGGGACATGCTTCCCTGCCCCTGTTTCGCTGAAAAAGGTGTTGAAGGCATCATGTTCTCCCCCAACTGTCTTATCACCTGGCATTTGTCCATCAGGCTGCATTAAACAATGTAACAACAATTAGATCAAGTCCAGTATAAATAAAAATCACAAAACCATGAAGGAAAAGAGTCAAAATAATTCAAGAAAAAAGACTTTATAAGGTGGTGGTTCAACAAAAGGGTCTAGCTAGCCAACAATAATAAACATTAAAAACCCAGAAAAGATGCAATTTTTGATTGTTCAATAGATGAAAAACTTAAGATGGCTTACGGAAAAAGTCAATCGCTAGTTCCATACCCCAATAAACATCAGAGACCGAGACAAAAGAAATAGAAATATTTGAAGAAATGGCAAATTTATCAAATAAACATCACAAACTCAGAAAAGGAAAGCCGAAAATAATTCAAGAAATTGAAATCCTAGGGTGGTTACAGAAAAAAGGGCCCATCACTATGCCAAAACCGAACATAACAAAATCCGAAATGTTTAAGAAAATGCAATTGTAAGGCGTCTCAAGAAAAGGGTCAATCCTAATTCATCAAATACACAAACCCAGAAAGAAAATGCAGAAATCATTCAAAAATATCGACATTGAGATGGTTTAAGGAAACGGTTAATCCCAAATCCCAATACTAGTTACAAAACAAACCAGGAAAATAAAATGCAAAGCTAATTCCAGAAAAGGTAGGTTCAATAAATTAGAGTAAAACAAGAAGTAGAACTGAGTAAGAGAATAGGAAATTAGGTTACCCGAATGCCATGTTCAAGACAATAGAGTTCCCAGCAGGCATTGCCAACTTGAATGCCAGCCTGACCAATGTGGATTGAAATGCATTCCCTCATTTTGTTTCTTTTTTTTTTTTCCCTTTTTCTTTGTTTGGCCTCGTTACAGAGAAATGTTTCTTTGTTTATTACTAAGACTCAAAATGACAGAGTATTATCTTAAAAAGAGGATTAGGTTTTGTTAGGGGTTGAGAACCTTGATATATAGGCACAGTTATCAAAGGTAGCCGTTAAAGTTTTTCTTTTTCTTTTTTAAATTCTGCAACGGTATGAGCAAAACCGGGCTTTAAAGTTTTTGAAATTTGAATTGATGGATTGAGGATTAATCAAGCCTTTATCGACATTAGAGTTTTAACTTTTAATCAAGGGCTGAAAATAATGGACTCTTAGATTGGGACTATTTCTTGGACCATGTAATAATTTCAATCATTTGCAACGTGGACTCTTAAATTGTGATTATTTCTTAGAGGGGCCATAGAATTTCTCATAAATAATTAGGACATTACTAGCTAAAATCTAAACCAAGGTGCTCAAGTCATTAAACGGGATACATGGTAACTGTTCTAAAATCGTCGATTCCAATTCTTTGAAGAAGTGAAATCAAAATTGCACCCTATAAGACGGTTTTGATAATGATTCTAAAACCGTTAGATTTGATTCCAGTTATATTTTTGATTTCTTACGGTTGCAATTTTGATTCTTTTACTTTCGTTTCTAGTTACTTATGGCTATACTTAATTATTTATCATTAGAAATTTTGATGTGAAAGTAAGGTGACAATAGATTTAAGATAGAGAGAACGTGACCAAAAAAAAAGTATTAAAAAAAACAAGATTTTGAATAAGGAAAAAAATGATACAAACCTTATGAAATTTTCATCACACTATTGAATGTTAGTAACCATTTTAAATAAAAGATACACACGATTTTAGAGACATTAAGAGTATTTCCAAGGAGGACAACTTTGACTTAGGCCAAGCTTATCGACCTTTATCAGACTATTCCAAACTAGAACCGAAACTGGCGGTTCTGATTATACTTTTACAGGACCAGAATCGATAGCTTTACCTACAATTCCCTTCTTGGTTTCGGTTCCCAATTCCAAATTTCAATTCTGGTTCAATTTGGATACGGTCTAATTTGATGCGGTTCTCGATTCAAAATGGAACCCTAGCCATGTAGACATATGGTTATGATTCTAGCCACAATGGTTTTTACAGGTAGGGTTAAAAGTTGAACTAAACTATTCGATACTCAAATCAAGCTCAACCTAGTAAGAGCTTGTTCAAATTGTCGTTAACTAGTCAAGTCTAATTTAAACAACATTTTATGTTTAATAATTTTCAAACTCAATGAACAAACTCATTCTAGATCGGCTCGACAATAAATGAGTCAAGTTTTAGTTAAAATAATCAAACAAATTTGAATACTAGATTGTTCGATTTAATTAGACTCATTTACACCCCTATTTTTCGGCTATAAACTGCCTAACTCGTGCCATGAGTCCATGATTCAATCACTTAGTCATTTAAAGTTCAATAATAGATTTCATTTTACCAGAAGCGCATCTTTACAACTTATCATGCCTTGAGCACAATCACATTGTACTGCAATGAAATTTACATGGTACTTCTAACACACTAGATTTACATATATCCATGGTACTCAAACTCAGACGGACATGTTGGTTAATATGGGTATTATAGTATTTTGTATTCAAACTATCATTCACAAATCTTTATACATATATCTTACCCAATTCCCTTCACTCAAATTTGTTGGAATGAATGACCTAAAACAATGATTTTGTTTAATACATTTCTTATTATGTTTTGTATTTTAATAACTTCTTCTTTATATGTTAAATATAACTGATAAAGTCCTTAGAATACTTACTGATGTGATAGTAGTTACAAGTATTGATAACTATGAGATATCAATCACATTTATAGTAATATTCTTAAATTCTCCTAGTCATAGTACTAATGAGATAGGACATCATTAGTATGGAAAGACTAGTATACAATTAGTCTCTACTTAATGTAAGTAGTGGTTGTTCTCATCAACCATGGTATATAGATACCTAGGTTAATGTGTAGATGATTTGTAAAGTACAAATACATTGGAATGATCCACTTAGAGATCCCATTAGGATATATATCTAGTGCCAATGGTTGTATCTCTTGTGGAAAGTTATGTAAATGATCCTACAACTTGAGATCACCATAGTATCTTGAGTGTGAATCACTATATTTTATACTTATTGAGAGTAACTTAGAGAATAGAGATTGGGTGTAGTATGAAGCACGGAAAGATAATGAGTGGTCAAGATAGGATTCACCACTCAGATAGTGGGAGTTGATATCCGGATGGCCACTAGTGGGAAATTAACCCTAAAAGGTCGACTACGTTAGGTTAATTGAAGAATATTTTCAAGTTAACCTAATCTAGGGTTAATTCTAGAAACTAGTAAATTTAATTAGTCATTAGGGAATTGACACTTATTCCTTATTCTCTGACTAATTGGATATCGGTGGTGAAAGGATAATAATTACATGGTAACTTTTCATGGAAAGGTTAGGTCGAAATTCCCTTGACTAATTCCGGGTACTTGGGTGGTCATGATGTGTTGCTAGACATCGCTCATGATTTATAATTATGAATTAATTAATTATTGCAATTAATGATAAAATAAAGTTGTTTATTTTATCTAATTTTTTTTGGGAATTATAAGTCATAATTATTGCCAATGCCTTTGGAGCCTATTGGATCACACGCATTAGAGTTTTGATTCTGGATTAAAATTATGTGTCCGAGTGAAGACTTGAAAATAAAGTATAAGATACTTTTGGGATTTAATTACAAAGAAAATAAATTCCAAACCTATTTGAACAGATAGGAGAAAATAGTTATCCCCTATCTATCAGATAGCTGAAAGATAGAGTTTGTTATTGGATAAATTTTCGTTTGATTTGTAATCAAACAATAAAAACCTATCTTTTCTTTTTCTTTCTATCAATCCTATCTCTATTAGTACGATGAAAAACCTATGACTTTTTTTAAAGAAAAAAGGATTCGTGACAAACATAGAGAGTGGAGAATGAAAAATATGTGAGACATACATAGAGAGAAAAAATAGACAAGGAAAGGTGAAAAGAAAGGCTAGCAACTTTCATCACTTTCACACAAAAATCGTAGAGACGATCCAGATATCACTCTCGTGTGGATTTCGATAGAGGTAGGACATCTGAACTGCTCAAAGGGTTGTTTGTCTTCTCCAATACCTCAGAGGAACGTCACAAAGATTAAGGTAATCTGTTTTTTCCCTTTCTTCTTGAACCATACGCAAAACCTAGGGTGATCTTGAGTGGTTTTTTGGGAAAAATTTTTATTTTTTCTGCTGCCTTATGTCCCAAAAACCCATCAAAATTTTCCGCATAGAATAAGTGGAAAGTTGATTGTCAAAAAGAATATGCTTGTTTGAGAAGCAAAACATATAGTTTAGGGTAAAATACACTAAACCCCCTTGTGGTTTGGATTATTATCATAAAACCTTCTCATTGTTTAAAAACCTACAAAGAACCCCCTCGTGGTTTGGACTAATTTGAATAATGAACGGAAATCGTCCAATTTAACGGAAAGTGAATTACACACGCTTGACAAGCGAGTGTGATAACAATACATCAAGGGTAACGTGGTAATTTTATGTTTTCTTTTCTTTTCTCTTTCTTTTCCTTGTTCTTCCTTTTTCTTCTTTCTCCTGAACTATTTGGAGTAGAAAAACTGAAGCAAAATCAACACCAATCTTTGTTAATCTTACTTTTCTTTTTTCTTCTTTCCTTCTCTATTTCTTTTCCCTCTCTCTCTCACCTACTGGTGCAGCAAACCAGAAAGCAGAGATGGAGGTGTGTGAGCGGTAACTTTCTTCGAGCTGCAAAAAGGAAAATAAAAAAGCAAAAAGATTTTTGACTTTGAAAGACTGAGAAAGAAGCAGCAAGCAGGAAGATTGAGCACCAAAAAATCCTTTGACAAAGAATTAATGGCATCCACTATCTTCATACAGGTTCGGCGCAAGGGATCATTCATCGTGACATCAAATCAACAAACATTTTGCTTGATGAGAGTTATGTTGCTAAGGTTGCAGATTTTGGACTGTCAAGGTCTGGCCCATGTCTGAATGAGACCCATGTAAGCACGGGTGTAAAAGGAAGTTTTGGCTACCTTGATCCAGAGTATTTTCGCAGGCAGCAGCTTACAAACAAGTCAGATGTTTACTCATTCGGGGTCGTGCTATTTGAGGTTCTCTGTGCTAGGCCTGCCGTGGATCCATTGTTATCCCTGGAGCAAGTAAATTTAGGTGAATGGGCACTGGAATGGCAGAAGAAGGGGCTGCTTGAGCAGATTATAGATCCGCATCTCAAAGGTCAAATAAGACCAACCTCTTTGAAAAAATTGGGGGAGACAGCGGAGAAATGCTTGGTAGACTACGGGGTAGATAGGCCTACCATGGGGGATGTGTTGAGGAATTTGTCCCTTGGGGTAACACCCAAATAACGCCTGGGTTTGCCAGGTACAAAGCCACAGCACAATTTGTTCTCTTAACTTCCCAATTTCACCAAACCCAGTAGTTTTGCAGAGCTCTCCTGATTGGGGCCCATTAATATTATGCTACTAAAGTGGAGTAGTATATTTTGTTCTTTCATGGAGTTTTTTGAGATGGGATGATAACAGTGATAAATTCCTCCATGAATATGCAAGATTTGAGAGAATTAAGAAAGTAAAATTTGGGTCTTGTCTTGATTTGGATTTTCAGTTGAACGGTGGTTGTGGTAATTGGTGGTTGTTCTATTGTCGTCGAAAGAAAAAGTGGAGATTTTGAGAAGATGATAAGTTTTGAAATTTTCAAATGAGCCACTTGATGTTTCTTTATTCTTAAATGAAGTGAGAAAGTTTTTAAAATCTTATGTAAATCTTGAGCTAACTTTTAGTATAGGTTGAAACAAGGTTAATATAGGAATTTCATATTTTCCGTCAAATTAGATGATTTTCGTTCATTGTCCAAATTAGTCCAAACTATGAGAGGGTTCTTTAGGGGTTTTTAAACAATGAGGAGGTTTTATGCTAATAACCCAAACCACAAGGGGGTTTAGTGTATTTTACCCTGTAGTTTAGGGTGACTAATGTACATAATGTTTATAGTTTGGACCCTTCAGTAAATTAGTTATTATTTGTCTAAAATTGGTATAATGTTTAAAATAGATAATCTTCAAAACCCAATATAACTGGTTTTAACGTTAGTCTAATGACTAGGGATGGCAACGGGGCGGGGGACCCCTCCCCCACCCCCCGCCCCGTTGCCTATTAATTCCCCCGGACCCCGCCCCGCTTCTCCCGCGGGGTTAATAAAATTGTCCTCGCGGGGTTAATAAAATTTTATTATAGTTAAATTTTAATAAATAATCAAGTACTAAAATATCAACACATCATCAAGTTATTATTCATTGTAATTTTATAATTGAAACTCATAAAAACAATCAAACAAAAGTTATTTGAATACAATCCAACATGATGAAATAAATACAACTAAAATAGTCAAGTTTTCATTTTTGATACAAATACAATCACTAATTCATTATTGTGTTTGTGCTTTTTTTTGAGAAAAAAGTGTTATTCTATTAAGTGTAATTAGAAATTTAGTATAAATGTATTAGTAAATTTAGTATAACTAATTAATAAATTCTATTAGTAGACATGTCTAATTATTCATATAATTGATAATATCAATTATATTACATACACTAATATACATTATATAATACATCTAACTAATAATATCATTATCATAAGTTTATAACTAATTAAATTACATATTATATATATTTATTTATATATATACTTTTTTTTTTGCGGGTGGCGGGGCGGGGGATGGGGCGTGAGAGTATACCCCCGCCCCCCGCCCCATTTCTAAACGGGGGGGAAAAAAATTCCCCCCCGCCCCAACCCCCGCTCCGAGAGCCCCCGCGGGCACCCGCCCCCATTGCCATCCCTACTAATGACCACGAGATCTAAGATTCGAGTCTTGAGCCCTCCTATTCCCCCTTTCACCTGATAAGCCCATCAATGAACTTGTCAATGGAACATTATAAGCCCGTCAATATTGCATACACCTGATGTAGATATAATTTATAATTGTATGTTTATGAATGTGCTGCTGTGTTTCTTTTTTGAGTTTGAGTTTTACTGATGGGCTTAAAGTTTCTATGAAGCCTAACAAACAGTGTCAAAAGAAAATGGGCTTTTTTTCTTTTGTTTAGATCCTTCTGTATCATACTGGGATGGCTATAAACACCCTGTGAAAAAAGGAAAAAAGGCATTTTATGAAATACCTTGCAAAAAAAAAAAAAGAAGAAGAAGAAGAAAGCAGCTCCATATTTTTCTAGTTAATCGAAGTCGTACACACTTTTCAGATTTTTACCCTCTAAATCTTGGTAGAAAGCAGCTCCTAGTTTGAACATATTCTAACCTCTCTATGCTTCTTTTGTATATATCGATCAACACTAATTAGTCTAAATCTTGTACGATGATTTCTGGCAAGTAAATTTGTCCAACATATTGTGCAAAATGGGTATTTTGACAAACTAATACACGTTTCTACACCTGTTAAATTAAGTACGGCTTTACATTTTTCTGGTTCATTGAAGATTAATTACAAGCAAATACCATTTTATTAAGATGTGGAGTTATAGGGTAACGATTTGGGAAAAAGGGGAGGGGGGGGGGGGGGCAACTGGTCCAAAACTTGCATGGCCGGTGGATGCATAGGGCTTGCTTCTGTATAATCTCTTTTGGTTTTCTTTTGTGTACCTGTATTATCATGAGAGCCTTCCAAGACAGCCCCTTTGAGGCTTTGACATGTTATTTACACATCTATCTTTCAGTTATTTTTCCTTTGTTATTTGTTTTTTCGAGATTATCAAGCACGTTTTGTCTTATTGGGATTGATAGCTGAAATTGGTAGCTATCATCCTTCTGAAATTGATAGTTATCATCACGTTGCCTAAGAATCCTAATATTAGTTACATAGAATTTACATAGTTTGACCTATGTCTATAAGAAAATGCAAGGGAACCAACAAAAGACTTAACAGCTCAAAGAATTAAATAGTTTACTTATGAACTCTCTTGGTTTGGTACTAAAACCAAATATTTATCTTGAATTGAGGCGTAAACCTCCCTAAAACTTCTTTTGAACCAGTGTCTTAGTACATTTAAGGGTAAAATACACTAAACCCCCTTGTGGTTTGGGTTATTGTCATAAAACCTCCTCATTGTTTAAAAACTCCAAAAGAGCCCCCTCATGGTTTGGATTAATTTGGCCAACGGACGGAAATCATCCAATTTGACGAAATAATATAAAATTCCTATGTTAACCTTGTTTTCAAACTATACTAAAAGTTAGTTCGGGTTTTACTTAAGATTTTAAAAACTTTCTTGCTTCATTTAAGAAAAAAGTAGAATTCAGGGGTTAATTCAACAAATTCTAAAAATTTGTTGTCTTCTCCAACCAGACGATGTTCAGATTTCAGAACCCATCGCCTTTCTTTTTGTTCTTTTTTTTTTCCTTTTTCTGTTTTCCTTTCCCTTCCATTTTCTTCTCCTTTTCTTCCTTTCTTCAGTCCAGCAATTGTCACCTTGCCATCACCGCCATCGTCGCCGTCACTATGATTCTCGTGGTCATTACCTTCATCATCATCTTCAGCACCATTGGGTCTCAGATTTCATCTAAATTCATGAATCTTGAATTGTCTAAGAAAAAAATTAAGGGGCCAAACTAAAATTTCAAAACATTCTTCATCTTCTCCGGCGATAAAGCAGCTTTCATTATTGCTGCCGCCACATCCATCATCGTCTTTGTGGGTTTACAAACAGACTTTATGAGTCAAGGTGAAAATTTTCAAGGTTTCTCTTCTTCCCTGCCTATTATTATCATTTACAGATCTTGCGGCAGCGATAGTAGAAGCAGCGTCGCTAGTAGCTACCACCAGTGGTGGAATTTAACAAAAATTACACCCTCAAATCCAATTTCAGCGTAGATCATGATTATGAATCAGATTTGACCAAAAACAAGCAAAGAGTAACAAACATAGGCTTGAACAGTGATAGGCAAAACTATAAATTTCAGTCCAAAAACAAAGCAAAACCAACAAATTACTATATAAAAACAATCCTTTGGACCAGTAAAATGGTTATATGACACCAATTACACACAAAAAGTCAGATATTTGCATGGATTAAAAGAAAAATTGTGAGGCTGCCTTGATTTATATCTCAAATCCATCTGGATTTATGCCCGCCTTACGTATCAATTGGTGACCACGATGGCAATGGTGATGGCATCGAATCTGGTTACCAAAGAATGGGTTAAGGGTAATTACTTAAGAGATTAAAGGTGTTGCTGTAAGGAGATTTCTATTGGAGAAGAAGCCAAAGTTTGACATGAACTTTCTTAAGAATCCCCTAGTGCTGCAACAGAAGATAAATATAAGAAGGAGAAAGAGTGGTCGTAGTGATCGTGGTTGTGAGGGGGTTGGTGTTTTTGTGCATCTGCTGTCTCTGTTTTGATTGCGGGAGCCGGGAGGAGGAAGGAGATGAAACGAAAGAAAAGGAAAAAGAATAAAAAGCAACCTTCTGATTTTGGGAGAAGGAAAGCAAAAGAAAGTGAAAAAAAGAAAGAAAAGAAGGAGGGTATAATTGGAAGAAAAAATCAGTTTTTATGCAGAAAAATCAACGTGATCAATTTTACTCACGTATTAGGCGAGTGTGACTCACTTTCCGTTAATTTGGATGTTTTTCATCCAAATTCCAGATTAGTCCATAGTGTAAGGAGGTTCAATGTGTGTTTTTAAACAATGAGGAGGTTTTATGACAATAACCCAAACCACAAGAGGGTTTAGTGTATTTTACCCTACATTTAAATTCATTCATTCCCAATATATTTAAAACCACTACAAGGAGAGATTTTTTTTTTTTTTTTTTACAGAATTCTTGATTGTATCCACCAAGAGGAGAGATTTCTTTGTAAAACTGTCGATATAAAATACAAAGATAACTCAATAATAGTGTGTTATGAATGAAATTTATGTGTACACATAATAAGTTTAGTATATTTTAAATATACTAACAAGTACCCTAGAACACCTAAACTTAAACTCTTGGCAGTTTAACTTTAACCCGTCCATCATTGGCTGTTTAACTCTTTGAACCATAATTCAACATCACCACTCGGTTTTGTGAGTCTCAACTCGACTTTCACTTGCCAGGGACACCGATCAAATTGAGGTAACTCATAAATAAAAAAAAATTGAAAAACAATCAAATTTCTAGGTTAACCTGTTTGGATTCTTCTGTTTTTTAAAAACTAGTTTTTCAAATACTATAAAAATTTTTAAAAAGTAGTCTAAATTTTTTTTAATGTTTAAAAAATAATTTTTCACTTGCCAGAGACTGAGTTTTGTAAGTGAAACTACGATATAATAATGTTAGAAGCAGTGGTCACTGTTAAGGATGAATGAGATGAATGTTTCCACGTACGAGGCAGTCTGCTAATTGCCTACTAATTAATCAATAAAACTCTGCAAACTCGATTTGACATGGCCAATCTCCATATAGGAGTGTCAGAAAATTTATGCAACTTGCGTTACGTGATAGTAATTAAAGACAATGTGTACAACTAATTAAGAAGATTACTCGGAGATGACAAATTAGATGACTATGTTAAACTGCAGCTTCTGTTTTCTAGAGTGTGATTGTATAATAAAAACAAGAATGGTATATACTTGTTAGTCCTAGAGCTTTGACGTCTTCTAACAACTTGATCTTTCTTTATGAAACCACGGATCGAGCATAACAGTAAAGTTTAGTCTTAGGATCTTTAGTGCTAGGGACAATTTCACAAACCTCCCCTGAGGTTTTTAATAGTTACAAAGTGCTCCCCTCAAGTTTTAAAAATTACACATACCTCCCCTACTTTTACTGTTTATATAACAATATAGATCCAACAAATTAGATTTTCTCTCAAAAATCCTAAATTCATCTTTTGTACAAAACTAAGAAAGCAAAATATAGTATGCTTAATCATTTTCCTCCACATTTTGTACAAATCAACAAGTCTAATCCTTAACAACCATCCAAGTATAAGTTCTAAATCCAAATAACTATTCAAAAAATTCCAAATTACATATACAACATCAGTACTTGCCATGTAAAAAAAAAAAAAAACCTCATATAGACACACACCTCCCATTATCTCAACGCTCAAATACCTTTTCAATACAAGATACTCTGATCTAGAACCAGCATTACAACCTTCTTATGGTCTTAAAAATATTAATATTTCGAAAGTAGAGAATAAATTCTATTTCCACAATAAAATCATAAACAAAAATATCCAATCCAATGAAAGAAATCCTTATGTAATTATTGACATTTTATAAAAGTTTTTCATGACAAAAAATAAAATATGACAAATTTCACATCTTTAGTTCTTCTTCCTATTTCAATCATCAATTTCATTTTTTATTTCTCTATCACTGCGAGTCTCTTCATTTCCTTTTAGTTTAATACATAATCTACTGTCTCTCTATTAATTTTGTAATTTCAATTTGCTAATATCCACAAAACTGAAGATAATAAAAAAAAAGGGTATAGCAGTATATTAACTATAAAAGAAAGGAGCGAAAGTAGACAAGATACAAAAAAATAATTTTTTTGGGTTTTGTAAATCTATTGCCTTAAATTTAGAATTGTCTACCAAGTGGAGGGTATTATAGGTATTTTATTATGCCAAGTGAGGTAAGTGTAATTTCTTAAACTTGAGGGGAGCCGAGTGAAATTGTAAGAAACCTCAAGGGAGGTTTTTAAAAGTATCCCTTAGTGTTATGTAAAATCATAAAAGGGAAAAAAATTTTATGACAAGGAAAAAAACAAGAAAAAAAAAGAGTACGTTAAACAAACAAAATTTACATCTAGCTATTTTATTTTTATATTTGAGGTGCCATGGCATAAATCATAATTGGTTTTTTAAAAGATGAATTATATCACATATTTTAACAGAGATTTGGGCTGTTTAACATTGTCATTTAATTTTTAATACATGAAAAAGAGAAAAAATTTCTCATTTAATTTTCTAGCACGGTGATATTTTCGTAATCTCTTTACTAGGAGTGTTTTTCATTCAATTTGTTTCATTAGGTATCTAGTTTTTTTTATATTTTAATTATCCCTTTTCTTCAACAGCAAATGATGAAAGTTTTTCAATACGTCTTTATGTTAGATGGGCAAAAAAAATGTATATAAAAGCTCTTTTTGCGCGTAATTCTTGCATAATTGGGCCAGCAATACTCATATATTCATGTGTTGCAAATTCTGACGACTATTACAAATAGGATTATTAAGTAATCACTATCCTAACTCATTTGCTAGGCCATGATTAGTCATGTTACGCCAATCTATCGGAAAGGTACTTGAAAAGGAGAAGCTTATAGCAAAGAAGATAGACGGATGGACTAAAGTTTATATTGCAATGAAGTCCAAAATTTGTTCAAATTAATATATGGAGATTTCAAGCATTATTTTTACCATCATATTCAATTTTGACAAGAAAACCAAGAAAAGATAAGTTTTTGGCTTATATTTGTGTATCTTCGTGGTCTTGAATCTTATTCCTGCCCTCAGTATCTATCAAATCATGAAGATGGAAGGGTAAAGCAATACATTGGAGAAACGGGAGACATAGTTATTTTTGTTTCTTTTTTCTTTTATGGTTATGTTTCTATCACTAGTTCTAATATCTTTTTTCTGTTAATTGTTTTCTAGCAAAAGACAGGTGAAATTTAAGAAATGCGGAGGAAACAGAGGAGCTAGGATTCAAAACTTCTAATTTTTGGAGTTTCAATATTAGCCACTAGACCAAAGCTTCTTCGGCGCTAGTTCTAATATCCTGACACTTGAATTAAGCGACACAAAGACAAGGACAATAATTAATTTCCTTTTATTTGTTGCCTTCACAAATGTTTTTGGCATTTGTGATAGACATTCTTTCTAACTTTTTTCAGTTGCCCTTCATGTATTATCATTAATTCTGCAATAAATTTCTTTTGTTAAGTTATCTTGTATGTATTACCAATACGACTTTACTAGATATTCATAGTTACAGGAAAAAAGATTAATCCTATAATTTGCTCAGACAATCTTCTTTTTTTTGTGGGGGTAAATCAAACTAGTCAACAACTAACCATTTGACTAAACAAATTTCTACCTTAGTACAGGATGCCATGTTCTATCGATCTGTTGCATACGAATTTTTTTTACTGTGATGAAAGCTTAAGCTTAATCTATTCAATGGAATAGGAAAAAATTTCTAATCCATTGAAACTAAACCATGGTCTAAAATTTGGAAATATTTTGCTCTTTAATCGATGTAATCACTGAAGAAAGGACAAAATGGTTAGATTCAATTCCTGATTAATGTTGTAGTTATACATCGTAATATAGCATAATATTATTTCTCTTCCATCGGGGCATGGATCGAAGAAAAGATGCTAAACTATGACTACACGTGCTCAGGTTATTAAACTCTTTCCTTCAAGTTCAATTTTACGAAAACCTTCACCGGCCAATCTATTTCTTCTAGGCAACCTTGCTTGCCAGTTTATTATGGAATCAATCACAAAAGATGATGGTATATTCCAATTTTTGTTTTTTGTGACAGTCCTATAACTATTAGGTGTTTAAAATAGAACACAAAATATTATAGGAAGTAATAAATCCTGAGACAGGCATACATTGGCTTCTTTTTTTTTTTTTTTTTTTTTTTGGCTATAGCACAATAATCTAGGTAGGGAAATAAGCTTCTAACCTCATACTCAGTATCCTACTTAGTTAAATCTATCCACACTTTATTAACTCATGTATCTTAGATTTTTTTTTCTTGATGTTAATTATATATGGGACTAATTATCACCCTATAGAGACCAAAACATGGCACATTGTTCAAGAATGATGAAACTAATTATAGCTGTTAATTATAAGATTCCCCAACGGATTAGAACATAATTAATTATACCTAGGAACAAAAATTCCAACTTATTAAATTACGCTCAGTAAAACGACACAAACAGTTGAAATGGTCCCCCAGAGAAAGTATCTATGTATAATTTTATTTTCTAAGTGACGTGCGCGAAATATACATATAGAATTTGCTCATCCATAATCGAATTTTACATTTATAGATCTTAAATACCCCACACGCAATTTATCGTAAGTATCCGAATCGTGAGCGAGTATAGGATATTAAGGATCGATCCCACAAGAAAGAGTGACAATTATTGGTGGTTTTCAAACTCCTTATTATCTAGACTACCATAAACATAAAAGTAATGAAAATTAGAACTAGAAAGCTCCTAGAGATATGGAATTCCTTGCTACTCTTGCAAATAAGATTACCGGTTAAGTGAATGCTGTTATCTTAGCTAGTTATGGCGTAATTTTCTAATGTATGTGAAACTTACTCTCGTAGTGAATTAACTATACTTGTAATTAAACCATACATACTCTCATGGTTATGAAATTAACTACAAGCTCATTTTTTCTATGAAATTACATGAAACAAGTCACTAAAGCTACAAAGGTGCTCCTCTACTCTCCTGAGTGAACTCCCTAGGTTTATCACTTCCTTGAACTAGTGTTAAATTTCAATTCTTATTGCAATCTTAACATCTTAAGATTATTACAATTAATGGCCGGTTAATTATGATTAGAAAAGCAAAAGTGATAAATAACTTGCTCAAAATAATATCATCAAATAATCAAGTAAACATCACAAACAAGATATAGAAAGTTCATCCATACTCTAGGGATAAACTTTAACAAAACATGAAAATAAGATCTAAACTTGTATTATAGTTAAACATGAATTCAAATACAAAAGAGAAAGTGATATGAGAGATGTCACCCTTGTCACATGAGCTCTAACTCTCTATCTTTGCTCTTCAAATTTTCATTCAAATCTAACTACAAATTAATACAAGAAGGAAAAACTACACTAACTATACTAATCTACCTTAACTAATGAACTAAGGAAATTCTAGTGAAAGCTATATTTTTTGTGAGTTTTTCTAGTCTTCCAAAGTTCTGAAAATGTCCTCCAAAGGCTGCTATTTATAGAGGAATTCAAGGTCAAGAAAAGTTGTTAAAGTTGTCATTTTTTGACACTTGAACTCCTATGAGTTGTCTCTCCAACTTTCCACCCTTTTCTTGGTCAGATACAGCCGGAATTGCTAGCTGGAATTGAGTTGAAAAAGTTGTGTGCAAGTAAGGCAAGTTGATGAGCAAGTTGCAAAAATCAGGTGAGAATACGCGACTTCTTCTCGCGTATTGAATAGTCGCGTATTGAGTTCTGCACACTTCAACTGCCATTTTTTCAATGATGGAGGTCGAAATAGCTTTTGTGCAAAACATGAAAGTTGTAGCCCTTTGGGTTAGCTTTCCAATGCCTCAAGAATCATCCAATTTGGATCTCGGGAGAGACGATCAGAATACCATGAACTGGTCAGAGCTCTATTTCAGCTTTTGACAACAGAGTTGCACTTCCATATTTTGACTTTTTAACAATGAAAAAAGCTGAACTGGACTTCGATGTCTTTATACCAAATGTAGATCCAACTCTTAGTTTCAACATGGTTTAAGAATCACTTCAATCCAATGCCTGTAACTCAAGATATAGCCGAAATATCACAAGGTGTCAAAGCAGGAAAACTTTTCTTCTTTTGTTCTTGATTGCATTTCCTCTCTTGCGCTTCATATTCTCTTTTTATCACTTCAAACCATCATCAATCATCCAATTATCGTCTCAATTCACTCCATTTGATGATTGAATCATTAAACCTACAAAAACATGAAGTTTTCACCATAAAAATCCATAGAAATGCAATTTTCACACTTTAAACCACAAAATGCATTTTTTCACTAAAATCCTAGTTCATTAGCTAAAAATATGACTAAAACACACTAAAACTAAATAATAAAACACACTTAAAACACGTAAAATATATACTTATCACTAGGAATAGGAATTTCAAAAGTTAATCACTTGAAATTAAGTAATTAACCAAATTCAAGTCAGGTATCAGGTGTAAAAAGTTCATTTTGGTCGGTGTCACCTGCTTAGTTTGGTAGTTGAAATGCTCAATTATTAACCATGTACAAGGGTGGTCACAATTTAGGATTGAACCGGAACTAGATCGGTAGTTTGTTGGATAGGAATTCGAATCGAATTTTAAAAATCAAAACCAAAATCATAATTGTGACAAAAGAATCAGGTTTATGTTCACCAAAAATTTGAATCAGAATTGGAACGGAACCGAAACCATCGGTATAGGACTGATTCAAACCGTCTAAAAAAATACTTACTATCTAAATCTATTTAGTCAGTTTAGAATTCAATACCAGTAGTCAGCACTCAACACCAGCAACTCCAATCCTAACCAACAACCCGTTGTCTCATTCTATTAGTGAACCTAGACCCCATAACTAATCTAAGTTCAAGACCAATCTAATGTAATCAACAATGAAGAATTTTTTTTTATAAAATTTGCATCATTTTCCTTGCACATGATAATACAATAGAGTTCTTATTTTCTTCTACATTTATTGTCATATTTTTTTAAAATCAATTTTATAACTAAAAGAACCAAAACTGTAACTGGAAGAAACTGAAACTATAATCAGAATAAAACTGAAATCGGAGATTCAACAACCGTAACCACAACCGTCTTTATAAAGGTCGATTCAATTTTCACCTTTTAGAAGAATCGGAACCGTAGATATTAAATAGGAAATGATAGTTTTGAAACCGTGGCCATGTACAAATGATAATGGTGTCCATACCCAAACTAGATTGTAATAGTGATACATTTACAAAGGAATGTTTATTTGAATTTACTAAATTTGTTTGCGTTCAGACCGCATTTATTTGGATATGGGATACCACAATTTACTCGTATAGTAAAGATGTACAAACAAGTTAATTTGGATTTTGAAGTTTTATGAGCTCTATTTGTTTCAGTTGCACGTACGCTATCAATTAATGTGACACATTTGGACTGGCATATTTTGTAGGAGTGAGTCACAAATTGCTAATTTCAATTGTAGAAAATAAGTTTTTGAAAATATTAGTAAAAAAGAAAGTTCTTTCATATGTTTATCTTTATCTTTGTATTTTTAATCTAAAATAGTTTGGGAGATGGGGAAAGTTACCAATTTCGATATCAAGATAGGTCATCAAAACATGTTTTCAACCGTTTATAGTGATTCTTATAAGTCACTTTTCAATAAGAGATTAATCGAAGTGAAACTTAAACCAAAATCTTCTTTATATATGGTGAACTGATTTTACCAACCATACCAACTAGACATATGTCATACGTTAATAGTTTATGATTATATCACCCCACAGCACCAAGCATATGCAAAGAAGATTATTGAGTATCTTTCTTGGAGTCTCAAAAGGACTAATTAATTATCATTGTAAGAGAAACAGCCAGCCCGTTGGATTTTGATGGAAGAAAATGAAGAGAAAAAAAATGGTTCCTCGTGACTTCGAGTTCAGTCCTCGCTGTCTATTGGATCAAAATCATGTGCTCCGAAAGGCACGCTGAGCATTCCTTTTTTTTTTTTTCCTGTCATCTATATTCTGCATAAATTGGATTAAAAAAAAGCTACGATTTTTCATTTATATTAGTCTTTTTTGTCGACACACACAGCCATGTAAGAAGACCAGATGAGAAGATGTTCATGACACATTAAAAATTCAACCTGCAACTTTAGGAAATCGGTTAATTTATAGGAGTAGGTTGATTGTAGTAATATTCCTGAACATGTTTCTGAGGTAAATGATGTTTCAAACTAGCACGGCATATTCATATAGGCATTGGGTCAGGGTAAAAAAAGAGCTTTACTTTTCTGGTTATTTGTTTTTTGAAATTTAGCTAGGAAACTAAAGTTAGGGGTGGAAGAAGCCGGAAAGTGCAATTAGAGGCATTTATCAATTGAACTTTAGTTCCAAGAAGAAAGACAGATTTTAGACCATAAACTTTATTATCATATGCAGAAACAATATTTTTTTTTTCCTCATATTCGTTTTTGGAGAAAAGTATTTTGCATTTTGGATAAATATAATTTAATTTAAATTTAAATTTGGATGAATATAATTTGCATTTTGACCAGAGGCGAAAATTCAGGTGTATAGTAATGGTTCTATAAATAAGAGCAACTATGCGAAATTCACTCATAGTACAATTTGAACTAGCATTTATTTTGCACATTAGAGCAAGTAGAAATAGGGAACAGTAACAATTGAACACCATAGATTCAGGATGAGATATGGACTTTTGATTCTTTTTTTTTCCGTAAAAAAAAAAAAGGGTTGAGAAGGAGGGGAAAGTTTGATCATTTTAAGGTAAGCCAATAGTGTTTTACGACAGTTTTTATAAATCATTTACTAATTAGAAACTGCTGACAAAGAGACTCGAATTTGAGTTTTTCTTTGGCAAGATAAACTAGTCTTACCAGCTAAACCAATCCATAGCATCATCTGACTATATTCGCTAAACTATTCCACTTACGAGCATAAAATCATTAAAACCTTTTAGGTTTTAATTCTGCATAAGAATTACTTATTATAATTTTTAAATGAAATTTCATGTTGAAGGCATCTCAAGCCTTTCGATCATTGGATGCCTCACAAGCACGTGTTCATGAGAAATCATGTCTTTCCAATCATCATGGCAGTTGTACATAGCAAGTATGAATCTGAAAAGTATCAGAGAAGTTGGGAGTCATGAAGAGCTTGAGAATATATATATATATATATATATATATATATATATATATATACACACACACCATGTTAATTTGCCAACTTAGACTTGATCAGTCTTTGTACGAGTCAGAATTAAAATAGAATGGAAACATTGTTGCATTCGTTAGATTACCAGGTGATGAGCAAGTCATAGGATTCCCTTTGTCTTGGTACTTATATTCTGAACTTAAATTAACAAGAGTTTGATAAACAGCTAGATGAAGCCCATGTATCTTGAATAAGCAACCTTTTTGCGTTTTTGGTTGGTTTTTTTTTTTTTTTTTTGGTTTGAAGAAAGGGGGTGGGGTGATAAAATACTCAGCATGCTTGGTAAAATTTTTCCTTTCTTTCTTATTTCTTTAAGAAAATAAGGATGGCTATCAAATTAAATTTTAAATCTTAGAAATAAAACTGATAGAATTGCCATTGTTTTGTAAATGCAGCGAGTGGCATTTCAATTTCTATTTGACATGATTTGTTGAAATTAACATCATCATATTTTACAAAGACCAAATAAGAAAAAAGAGTTATCATGCAAACCATGGTCAACGTCATCTAATAATTCTAATAATCAAGCCAAGGGAAAGGGGAAAAAATTAATAATCAATTTTTTGACCATTAAATCATAATTTCTTGTTTTAAACCACAAAAGAGAAAGATTGGCAAATGATCAAATCCACTTGCTGATCTTGTCGTATGGGAATTTAGAAGTAGCAATCCTATAATCTCCTTCAATTTTATCTCGTTGTACTTTTTTTAGTAATTTTTTTTAACCCTTTCCACCGCTCCCCAAACTCTTTGTATCTCCAACTGATTGGCATAAAATTCAAATCTTGAACTTGACAACGGAAAAGACATATTTGGCTGTACTCTTAAGTGAATTAGGCGAAAACTTTCATGTATATTTTTTGTTTGCTTTAAAAAGTAATTATTTATTGACTAAAGAATCCTTCATTAACCAACTTAATTTCTTTTCCGTGAAACAAACTCTCACAACTTTAATTTCTAATAATAATTACTAAAACTGATCTATCCTCGAAAATTTTATTTAAATGGCCAAGTAACCACTGGAGTTAATGCAACACAGTAGTGGACAAAATCAGCATTTAAAGTTAAAAAAATCTGTCAAAGAAGATGACCTATAGCTGTGTGGCTACAATCTACGACTGATGAAGATAAGGTATCGATATTGATATCTATAAGAATTTTCTGTTCCACCATAACCGCTGGAGAGTGACCTCAAATCCAGCAATAAAAAAACTATTCCTTTATGGTGAAAAAGGGGAAAAGATCTTCATGAGTTGCTCAAAAAGAGGCAGGCATTGTAACTCTTTGTCCTATGAGTTATGACTTGTGAGTTGTGGCCTTTACGTGTCAGTTCTATGTGCCTTTCCAATTTCTATTTGAGGAAACAACCAGGTTGTGGAAATTAATCATATGGAGATTAATTTGACTAGTCAACTTTCTTGAGATTCTTGATCATGATTTCATCTGATTCAGGGCTGAAAACAACTGGGGATTTGATATTTTTGAAGGGTTGATGGTGATTTTAATCTTAGTTAATGGTGTAATCAAAGGGTTCTGTTTTATAATGTAGAAAATGGAGATTGTTGTAATAAAATAGCATGATATTCCGTGTATAGTTCTGACATGCACAGCTTTACTTGCTGGCTTAACAACAAGAAGCTACTAGCTCTCCTTTGTTTGTCTGTGGTATGTGTGTGTGAGAGAATGTTTGTGGTGTGTGAGAGTGTGTGCGTGACCGTTCATTTTGACACCGTCCAAACCCTAGTGGTGAGAACACAGAGAAGGACAAAAATTTAAGCATGCCCCTCAAGAAACTTGAATATTTTTCTCCAACTCCCCTATAGGGAAAGGAAAAAAGTTCTTGATAACAAACCAATTAATCTAACGGATATTTCAATAGTAGTGTTTGGATTGTAAGTTATTACACTTTATGTACACACACTGATTTGCTTGTATCATCAACATATTTTTCAATCACCTTTTTATCTCACATACATCATATCAAAAAATTTCTACAGTACTTTTTTCACAAAATTAACTCAAATAATTTACAATCCAAACATTTGGTATAGGTTTGTGCGTTATTGTTGAATCAAATGTGTGCAAAGTTTTAGTGTGAATTGACTAAATTTAGGTCGACAGTAATTAATATATTTGATTGATTACATGTAAAAATATCAAGCTACTCTGCATTTAAGGTGGCTCGACTTGAAAACTACTTGAAAATTACACAAGTGAAGCTTGAATTGGTTCGGAACCTATATCAAACTCATATAGTACACTAAACAAGTGAAACTACTTGAATTCGTTGAGAATCCAAATCAAGCTTGAACATTTTACTATTTGACACTACTCGAATTTTTTTACACATTTAACCACCGTCTTCCTCAGGAAAACGGCCCTATTTAAAGACAAGTTCAGCCCACAGTTTTCTTCCATTCACCATCACTCTACTTAGCTCTAGCTGTGTGTTCTTGTAAAGCACTAGCACACTCCCTCTCCATCCCTCCCTCTTGTACTTGTATATTGGAATACTCCACCTTTGAGCTTATCCTTAACACTATAATTCTGTCTTTTTCAATCCAGATTGCTACAATACTATATAGCATCCCAAATTCTTCGAGCATCATTACCATAAAAGATGTCAAGCCGAAGGTCGAGGTCAAGGCATTCAGCAGCTTCAAGGATCACTGATGATCAAATCATTGATCTTGTATCTAAGTTGCAGCAGCTTCTTCCTGAGCTTCGCAATAGATGCCCAGATAAGGTAACTGTTCTTGCCCCATTTCTTTTCTGAGCCTATCTCCATAATTTTCCATTTTTGTTTGGCTTGGATGCTAGTAACGCAAAAGATAACAAATTGATGAAGAATAATATTTCTTTAAAGCACACTTGAGCTTAGTATAGACAAGCTTATGATGTTATTCGAAAGATTTCTTCCCGAATTAAGAAATGATTCCATATGGAACATGATTATGGTGTCCATCCAATATTTCAAGGCTTTCTTTCTTTCTTTTTTTTTTTGATTATAAAAGTGAGGTCATATTTACTCTTTCTGGATCTCATGTTTGTAAAATGAGGTATCCGGCTAAAGAAACCGACCGATTCTTGCAGGTTTCAGCAGCCAGGGTCTTGCAGGAGACATGCAACTACATCAGAAGCTTGCACAGAGAAGTTGATGACTTGAGTGAGAGGCTGTCTGAATTGCTTGCAAATTCAGACACCAGCCAAGCAGCCCTAATTAGAAGCTTACTTAGTCAGCAGTCTTAATCAATCCAACTGCTGCTTCCTTAATTATGTTGTACTTTCAGCTTCTTTCCAGGTTTTTGTCACTAGCATTTGACTAGCTAGATGAGTTCATCTGGAATGATCAAACAACTCCTATGGAGAGCTAGTTTAGATGTATGTAATAAAGGAGTTTTAGCATTTAGAAATGCTCCCAATTTCCTTATGTATCAAGTTAAGCATTCAGTCGCACATCCTTTAAGTTGGTGATATATTGCTTCTGGGACTGAATTTTACTTTCTTATGCTTGAAATTATTAGCTTTAAAGTTGGACCTAATTCTTAGAAAATTGTAGTTGTATTGCAAAATCTGCACTAGGTTATTTCGTGCAAGAACACTGAAAGAAATTTTTTAGTGCTGGCATTCAGTCAAGCTGAAGCCAAATAATATTACGAATTTGATCAAGCCGAACAACTTATGAATAACTATAAAATGTAAGCTTAACTTATGTACAGAAACTTCAATGAAATCATTTACATTAGTTTTCCAGAATGATCCAGAAGGCTATTAAAAAAAATGTTGAAGGAATTAAGTTCTAACCAGACCAACAATGAAAAAAAAAAAAAGATATAAAGCCAGAGTAAGAGATTAAAGCTAGTAATTGTGGATATTCCTCATAAATTGACAAAATGCTTTAGGCCTATTTTTCATGCCTATTTTTGAGGCGTCATCCTTTTGCCAATCCATGCACTGATAGTTCTTTAGAACCCAAATGGTAAAATTCATATTTACTCGATATGTTCAAGAATCTCAGCTGAGTAGCTGTTACACAAACTACTGAGACTATATATTTTAAACACATGGAAGTAAAAAGGATAGCCAGCAGTATGAGTTGTGACATTGTAACCTTGACTTAGTAATTTCTTGAACGGATTATTTTTTTTTAATATACTTAGATATAAATATAATTTTCTGAATTGACATCTGTCAAAGCCTGACATATTCACATAGTTTTTTTTAAAGGACATATTCACATAGTTTACCTACCTAATCTTTTAGATTTTATTACCTGATTAAGTTATGAAAAGATGTGAGAAAATTAAGTCAAAACCGGCAGCATAAATCGGCACATGGAAGTAAAAAAGGATAGCCAGCAGTGTGAGTTGTGGTGTAGTCCCCCGACAATGTAACCTTGACTTATTATTTTTTTATATACTTCGATATAAATATTTTTTTTCTGAATTAACGTCTGTCAATGGATGATATATTCACATAGTTTACCTACCTAAACTTTTAGATTTTTTTTACCTGATTAAGTCATGAAAAGACGTGAGAAAATTAAGTCAACACAGGCAACATAAATCAGCTCAATTGACAAAAATGGGTGATTTCCTTATCTCTGAGCCATGATGGTGATCAGAGTTGAACCTATTCAGTTTTTTTTTTACCAAAAAAAAAGAAGTCAAGACCAAGAATAAAAGCAAGCGCCAACTTCCACTCCGGAGGAACCTACTATGTCGTCGATATTCTGGATTTTTATATGCTATGTCTCTAGAACGCTGTACAAATCAACTACTAAAATTTTTAATATGTAAATGATGAAAATCAAGGTCAATTATTATTTTGCACTAACATTATCTTTCCATGTAATGATGTGCACATAAAATTATGCATTTTATACACTGGTGCTAGCTTCATATGTGCGTAATTTTGGGGAAAATAACAATCATGAGCATCAACATCTGCTTTTCCCAAGAGAAATATACGGGGAACAATAATTACAAAACTACAAAGTAGAAAAAATAGCAAGAAGAAATCAACATGTCCCTCATTTTTTCGACCTACAACTGCATCATCTTCTTGTTGACTTGAAAATTTTATGCTTCATTTCATTATGTATACTTCATCCTTTGCAGGGTTTCTGGGTCTACTTGTCTAGGCCATGCAGCCACATTAATTATCATGTTTTTCTTGATTTGTTTTTCTAAAGTTCACTAAATACGAGATTGATGTGGCTACCGAACTGTTAGATTTGTGACGACCCTTTCTTACGCAGGTCTTATATTTTCGATAGTTAAGGCTCGATTCTATAACCTTCCACTAGCCGCAGTTGGTGATTGAATCATGTTCTGGAGCAACAGGTGAATTTACAAGTAAAAATAGTGGGAAAAACCCTTTATAAGAAAGAGTTATGTTGAACAGTTACCACATTTCTGCTTGATATTGTTATGGCCAATCGCAGTTATGTGCCCATTAGGTAATTTTTGGATGTCCCAATGAGTTCTTGAAGTATCATGAGTTAGGAGTAAAAAAGGCTTTGAATGATGGTTTCAAATTTGTAGGCAGTATATAACATACGGCTAAAAATACTATGTAAACCTAATTATATAGACTACGTGCTTCAAGTAATTGTGCGTTTTCCATTATTGTTGTATCTTCTTAAAAAGCACAAAAATTTAAAGCACGTTGGTCTACAAAGCTGTCTATTCATGTATTTTTGTAACAATTGTTGTGCATTGCCGCCCAGTATAATATTATTGGTCGTACCAAGTTTTTTTTCCTGTGTTTGAGTTTCACTCGACTTGAATGGTTGCACCAAATTATGCGTGCAATATATTGTTATTGGCTACTATAATTAAATAATAATAATAATAATAAGTAAGTGATTGATGAATGTGGGGAGAAATCATAAGAAATTGACCAGAGGAACCATTTTTTTTTTTTTCAACAAACGATACCAATTTTATATATATTAACACTTGAAATTACAAGAGTTAATTACAAAACGGGGTAACTATCCCCATATCTTTCCTAGCTAGTTCTGATAACCAAGATGGGAATGATCCCTCCCATTCAATTATCCTAACTGACTTAACTGCAAATTGAGCCAAAGCATGGCTACAAGTATTAGCAGTCCTGGGAATAAACAAAAACACAAAACAGTCAAAGTTCTTCTTCAAGTCTTCAATGTCATCCAGGATCGTTTGCAGCTTACAATCCTGTCTATTGCTTGAGTTGATTAGGCTTACCACACATTTGCAATCAGATTGGACCTCTATTGTAGTCCATCCTGCATTTGTGGCCATTTCCAACGCACTCCTTATTGTCATTGCTTCCTCGATTTCTGGTACTCCTCTCCTCCGTGTCACGATGCCTTTAGCTTTCACTATCCTTCCACGCCAATTCTGCGCAATGATCCCCAGGCCTGTCCGGACCATCTTAGCTGAGAGTGCCGCATCCGTGTTTATCCTTATCACCCCTTCTTTAGGTGGTTCCCATTTCTGTTGTGATTGCCCATTCTCCTCTGCTGGTGTAGCTGGTCTTCCATTGGTTTCATTGCAAGCTTCATACTCAAGCCATTCACTGTGAGCTTTGTCAACAATCAGTTTTGCATTCCCCCTCTCAGCTTGGAAAGTCATTTTGTTTCTAGCCTTCCACACTTGCCATAAAATGCTAACCGTAAGCTGGATTCTGTCCAGGCCAAGCGGCTCCTTTGCTGATTGCATCACAGCAACCCACCAGTTCCAAAAGTTGCCTTGTAGTTCAGCTATCCTGTCCCATTTCACTGGAGCAAGTTTCCATACCACTTTCGTTTGATCAATTACTCTCTACGATATATGATTCTAAAATGTGTCCAAGCTATTTAGGAGAGTGATTTCTAATATGAAACATAAATTTAAGCGCCAATCAGGATAAGTTGAAGAGGAATGAAATCAATTCTTACAAGCAAAAGTTTAGGATCGGAAGCAACGAAAAGTCTAATATCTTTCATTTTTTTGAGGTTTCAAAAGTCAATACTTTTAATAATTGAACAATAAGAATATAAAAATGTGAACTAAGTACTATGAAATTTACGTCCCTTACAAATTCACATTAGTCAAATTTGGTCTCTATCTAGGTTTCCGACTAGTTTTTTGTCGGAATCCACCACGTGCCTTGCACATGATCATTTTTTAAGGGCAAAATTATTAAATCAAAATTTACATAATCCGATCCATAGTCCCTCACATTTCACAAAATGAATTTTTTTGTCCCTCACATTTCACCAAAATAAATTGTTTCGTTCTTCACATTTCACAAAATAATTTTTTTGCATCTCTCATATTTTATAAAATAAATTTTTTCATCCCTCATTGATCATGTGTATGAATAACTTTTTTTAAACTCATGTATATATCTATTTGATCTTATCTAAACAATACGAATAGTATGTAATATATCTCTATTTGATTTTGCTTGAACGTACTATTCAAGTGAAATTAAAATAGATATATACAGTGATTTAAAAAAAATTTTAGTTTTTCACTCATGTTCATTTCCTTTTACTTGAAAATTGAAAACAAAAAGACATTTAATCCTAAAAATTATCAAGTATTTATATCGAATTAAATTTGGACAGAAAAAAGAAACAAAAGAAAAGTATGACAAAAAGAAATAAGTGATTGACACACATTCAAATTTTAAGATAATCACAAGACAAAAAATTCAACTGTTGGTCTTAAAGGTGGTGAGTAAAAATTTCAGATTTAAATTGCAATTTGTTAGCATGACTATAGAATTCGACTTAGAACCGATTAATTAGATGGCCTTTTTACCCAACTTAATAAATGAATTATTATCACAATAGAAAAGACTACAAATATTGAATAGATTCATATGGTGAAATCAAATATATATATATATATGAATTTAAAATAAAATTGTTAAATTTAAACCCATGTATTTATCTATTAAATAGCATATGTACAACTACAATTAGTCTATTTAGGTAAAATCAAATAGAAATATATTACATGTTATTCGTACTATTCAGGTGAGATCAAAAAGATATATACATGAATTTTAAAAAAAATATTTGTACACATGGTCAATGATGGAGGAAAAAATTCATTTTGTGAAATGTGAGGCATGAAAAATTTATTTTGTGAAATGTAAAGGATGAAACAAATCATTTTATGAAATGTAACGGATTATAGATGGATTATGTAAATTTTGATTTGACAATTTTGCCCCTAAAAATGATCACATGCAAGGCATGTGATGAATTCCGATAAAAAACTAGTCGAAAACATAGGTAAGAACCAACTTTGACGAATATGAATTTGTAAGGGACGTTTTGAACGATTTTCCCTTTTGTAAACTCATTTAAATTCATTTTTGCAAACCAAGTTATCAATTTATACCGCTCTTTGTACCCCTTATTAGTTTTAAATATTTATTTATAATACTCAATAAGCCTAATTACCAATTTTTTTCCATTTATACTCTATGTCGCAAAATTACATATTATTTAATAATTGAATAATAAGAATATCAAATTTTGAACTATGTACAATAAAAGTTAATATAAAAACTTAATCCAAAAATTTTGAACCCCTAACATTTTTTTCATATATGAATTTTAAATTTCATTTTAGAAAGATAAGAAAAGAGGCTAAAACTTATCATAAATTGGTAATGCTAAAAATTGAGTAAGTTAACAAACTAAGAGAAAATAAAATAGTAAGATAAAACCAACAAATAATAATAATAATAATAAAACAAAAGTAGTTAATATCATGACAAAATGAAAAATCTGAAAAGAGAATTCTAAATGGATTGGGTATTATTGGGTAACCCATTTATACCTATATACAAAAATTTAAGATATCCATACCCATCCATTCATAAGTGGGTATAGGTAAATTTAGTTAAGTGGGTTGGTTTGCCACTTATAGCTTAAGTGTATCAAAGTTATACTTTCAAGAAGATGCAATGCAGTTACTATGATGTACTGGTAGAGTAACAAGTCTAAACTCTAAACATATTTCCAAAATAGTAAAATGTGGAAAGAAAAGCAACCGTTTTCCGTTAGCGACATATACAGCTACATCTTTGACTAGGTTGTAAACCCTTTTTCCTTAATTCGATTTCTGCCAAGGAAATATTCTCATCCTATGTAAACACAAAGTGGGAAAACTTGATTTATCTATGCCGCAATGTTCGTTCAAGGTAGCTTCAATTCGTTGACTAGATTCAAGTATGCCTTTCTGGCAAAGCGATAATTTACTTGTCGAAGCAATTTTTATCCAAATACCAATATTACCGTCAATCGGCAATGTTTTTAAACTCGGACCGGTCAGTGAACCGGAGAGGTGGCCGGTTTGCGATTCGACCGGTCCGACCAGTCCAACCGGCCGGTTCAAAGGTTCACTGGTTTTTTTTTTTTTTTTTTTTTTAGTGTTAAGTACTAAGCAGGTTTCATTCTACACTTGAACTTTACCAACATAACTTAATTTAAGTTATGATAATAATAAATTTTCTAAAAGTTATACACAAAACATGGAATGATAAATATAATTAAAATATCATAATTCACCACAAGTTTTCATAAATTCATTATAAACATAAATAGATACAATCCAAATGTGCACCAATTATCACAAATAAAAACACAAAAAATAAATAAATTAAATATTGAAATTCTTTTACAACCCTTAAAAAAATCCATAAAAGAGTTCAAGTTAAGACAAACTATTTGAATAGCAAACTTTTATCAGTGGCATGATAAGCAACCACACCACCTTCACAATTTCATCAACTTAAGCTGAAAAAGTTAAAATTTTATTATAAAATATAAATCTAATTGCTCAAACTAAAAAAAACTAAAAATTTTTGAAAAACAAATATACAGTTAAACACATAAAAAATTAATTGCTACTAAACATTACTAATTAACATGTTATATTAAATTCAATGATCCTATACCATTAATTATTTTAAATTCAATTATCAATAGCTTCGATTATGTGCCAACTACCATATTTTTGACCAACCCAATGTTATTATTTGTAATTCCTACCCAATTCCTACACGGATGTGCACTACTTTTGCAAAAATTTCATCCTTAATTAATCGAATAAAAATAAAACAAAAATGAGGGAAACATATGAAAATTGAGGGGAAAAAGAAGAAAATGCAAAAAATCAACTAAAGATAATAATATAGAAAAAAACCTTGAAAAGAAAAAAATTAAACTTACTAAAATGTTGGAAAACAAGAAAAGTTGAAATTTTCAACTTGTTTACAATCTGCTAAAGATAATAACCAGATAATAATGGTGAAGACTTGAGAAAATCTTGTTGTGGATATTTGGGTTAAAAATGGTTAAGAAGAAAAAATTGAAAAAAAAAATAAGAGAAGAACTTGATGTTTTAATATATTTTTTAGTCAAGTAGAATTCTCAACAAACTTAAGTACAGTCTAGCGGTAAGATTGTCATATTTAAACTTGGAGACCCAGGTTCGAATCTTAGCTACACCATTCTTGATATTTTGTTCTTGATATTTTGTTCACGGTTCTTAACGGTTCGTCCGGTTCGTCCGGGTTTCAACGGTTCTCCATGAACTTCCGGCTTTAGCATTAGACCGGACCGGTGACATGGCCGGTTCGCGGTCCAACCGGTCGAACCGGCCGGTCCGGTCCGGTTCTAAAAACATTGTCAATTGGTCAATCTCATATATTCCAATTAATTTTGCTGGAACTTATTATCCACTAATTACCTTTTATCTTCCTCTATCTCATTAAACCAATGATATTTTTAGCTCTCTCTCTCTTACCCCTCCTAATACTCCTTCCCATCTCTTTGCATCTTTTTTATTTTACAATTTCTTATCATTTTTTCGAGAACTTTGCAGTATGTGATTCAATTTTTTTTTTTTTTGCAACCAGTACATTATTATAGATTTTCATCAATTTGTTTCCATCTCCTTCCAGGTTCTAAGTGCTTTTTATTCTAAGTGCTTTACCTGTTCTTGGGCGTTTTCATCATATTTAGTTGAACCTTAAACCTTCATGGTGCAATGGCTACTTTAGTGAACAAAATCATATTTGTTGGCAAGAGAAAAGGGGGTTATTAAGCCATATCAAATCCTCCATACCAAGATATATTTTTTTTTTTGCATATTATAAAATTAGAACCTCGATGTCTAATTTTTTTTAATTCTTATGTTTTATTAAAAACTCTGGGAAAACTGTGTGATTAATATTGTGATGTCATTGGAACTCAATCCTATGGTATACCTCACAGGGTTTATTTCTTTGAATTTTCTTGTTCATTGTGCCCATGTACAGTTAATCTCCTTACGCACTTTACAATCTTTTCCCCTTTTTACTGTATTATATAAATCTTGACTTCAACATATGTCCATATTTTCTAATAACTAGATTAAAGTAATTTAAATTTGCATTACTTTCTATATCCGAAGGAAAAGTGTGTCTACAATTTTTTGATTATTTTCACTTTAGATTGTTAGTTATTTGTGTTAAATCATGTTGTATTTGTGAAAAATAACTTTTAAGTACAACTTTGAAAAGAAAAAATAAGAGCACTTTAAAGAAAAAAAATTACAATATAAGAAAAAATTATGGTAAAAAACTCAAAACCAAATTAGTGAGTTATGGAAATAATAAGTAAACAAATTAAAGAAGAAGAAGAAGAAGGCAAACCAGTCAATTAATTAGAAAGAGAAGAAGAATCAATTAGTTAGAGAGAAGAATATCGTCAAATAGTGGTGAGGTCGAGCAGTGCTTCACACTTTCTAAGGGGAGTATACAATTCAAGCATTGTTACCGACAAGCCAATAAGGTGGCAGATATTCTGGCCAATGTCGGGTGTACCCTATCTGAGTCAATCTGTCTCTATGAACATCTAAGTAGCCTGCCAGGGATAGCCAGGGGCGAATATGGTTTGGATAAATTGGCTTACCCATCTATTCGAAGACGTCACATTAAGTAAGTTTCTTATATTGGGCTTGTATGGATGAGGTCAGGTTTATGCCCCCCTCAGGAACTGATTTAAAGTAATAAAATTGGGACTGGCATCCCAACCCCAGCTCTGGGGGTTGCAAAAAAAAAAAAAAAGAGAGAAGAAAGAGAATACTTAGTGGATAATGAGCCCCAACGAAATTAATGAGAATATATGAAGTTGACCAATTAAGGGTAATATTTTGATATTTGGATAAAAATTACTCTGATAAGAAGATTATTGCTTTGGCAGTATGGCCAGCTATGCCTTTCTAATAAAGAGGTTCCTTGCACACATAAAAATTGTTGAAATCTATATGTAAGGTTCTTCAAGCAATGCATTTAAAAGGAATTGATACCAAATATATTGTGAAATTCATTTCCAAATATAGGACATTCAATTAATCTGAATTTGTCAATGTGAGAAACGGATCCTTATCGCTAGTTACTTCCATTTGGAATCGTTGGTCAAACAAAGTGTAATAATTGTTAATATGTATATATATATATATATATATATAGTAGATTAAGTGAAATTTAATCCAAACGTGTTAATGGATATTCATTTGAAAGTCCCTTCTACTAAAACCGAGTGTCTTGCGCCCATAACAGTTGTTGAAATCTTTATATAAGATTCTTCAAGCAATGCATTTAAGAGGAATTGATTTCAAATATATATTTGTGAAATTCATTTCCAAGTATAGGATATTCAATTAATGTGGATTTGTTAATGTGAACCCATTTGGTATCATTGGTCAAACGTTTTATCCCTACTTATTTGTAGGGTGTTCAGTTGAACTCCTTTCTTGAATTCATCTTAATCAGGAGATGCCAAACCTTACTTGATACTTCACTTTACTCCAAGAATTACTTTGAACCTTGATTAAGTCTTTCGATGTAATTAACATTCCGAGGAACAAACTTGGAATAGCAAAGGAAACTGCTATCAATAATCAATTTTTTTTTTCACATAGGAAAGTAGGAAAAAAGAAAGTGACTTTTTAAGAGGGAGCTAACAACACGAAGTCAACATATCTTTAGCAAAGCCATGAATAGCAACCTATAAAAGTACGATGTGTCTGACGGGTGCCCGTAAGACACTCATTGAAATATATTTTAAGCGTTATATTTTTGAAAATATAAGATTAATTAGAGAAAGTAAATAAATATAAGAGAGGGTGTGCAAGATTAAATAGAAAAAATATATAAATGAAAAAGATGATAATAATTGCTTGTTTATATATATATATATATATGGTAAGTTAAGTAATTATTAGGCTAGAACACCGGTTAGAAAAACCCAGAAAATTATACCGCAAAAAAAATGTGGACTTGGAACAAATGTTTTAGATATTGAAATGAAGATTATTTTTAAGATAACGTTGATATATTTTAAGCTTGTATAATTAGAATACCTGGTGATGTCTTAGAATCACGTTTAACGGCATTGTATGAAATTAATTTTTTGAAGTGATGTAAAATTATATTAAAAAAATTTCACAGGGTTGTCTTACATAGATAATATTTTACCATAATTAAAAATAAACTTCTATAAATGGATTTGTAGTGCTATATTTAAATAAAACTCATAAAAATGTGGCACCAAATTAATTACATTTCTTTAGGATACCACATCACAATATGATGATACCGACGCGTCTTTAGTTGGACCAGTGGTAAAAAGTTCGACTAATCTGTATTATGAGGTAAACTGGTCAATTACTCTTGCGTCCTTTTGATATAAAAAAAAAATATTTTTCAAAAATTGTAGATAATTCAGTTGCAAAAAAAAAAAAAAAGTACTCAGCCCATTTTTGAAATTGATTTTCTCTATGTGAATTACATTAAAAATTTGCACATTAACAATATTGATGAAGATGTACATTACTTTCCTCCAAAAAAAAAAAAAAATTTCGTAGAATATGGAGCAAAGTCTTGGAGCTTAAATATACTCGAGCCCACATAGCAAAAAGAGTGGAACCAAACCAATGATTATGTGCCTATTAGCTAATTATAATGAGAATTAGCCAATTATTAGTACAAGGAAAATACGAAGATGATAAACACCGAACTCTCGACTACTAATTTTTTAAATTTATAATTATTCTATAATAATTATCCCATATTCTATAATAATTATCCCATCTTTTTATCGCTATCTATTTTTTCAGTATTTCCACCTCTGAAGATACATTTCCTGATTTTTAAAAATTTCAAAGGATATAAATAACGTTGAAAGGAGTTTTGTATACAGCTCTAAATTCAACAACAAATTCAGCTATAATCTAAAAATGTCTTTGGACAAATATACCCTCCAATTCGCAAGCTCCATGGCTCACATCTCCCCTTCGGAAAAAGGGTATAACAGTCCAAGAATTCCAAAAGATACCCAAAATTCGCCAAGTATTTCCAGCATACATCCACCTCATGGAGGGGCAAAATGGTAATCACAACCTGACGGCATCGACAGAACACGTCTCACGACAGTTATGGCTATGTTGTTATATTCTTCTTAACGTAGCCTATAAATTCTCTGCCACCATTTCTCAGATTTTTCCTAGTCTCTTCTTCATCATCTTCTTCATCTTCTATATTCTTATCCTATAATTTTACACTGAAAAGATGAAGAAAAGCAGCAATGGCCAAAATCAAGAAATTGATGCATTTTTATCTGTATCAATTTTGTAAGAGTATTTGACAACATGGGCAACTGCTTTGTTAGGCCAAAACTTAAGAAAGTTGAACATGTTATGAATCCTTACGCTTCTAATTCCAAACTTATGCAACCTCCTAACAACGTTGTCCTTCCCCCTAGAGGATTCTCTGCCCCAGGTAACTTATTTTATTTGAATTCATTTTTTGTTTCTAAATTTTTCCTAATGATTGCATGCATGCAATTACTGGCGTTATTTTGTATCAATTCCTTCCTGAGAATTTGGGTTCTTAATTATGGATTGAAAGTTGAAAATAGGTGTATTTTCATCGATCAACCCTTAAAATTTTCATTGTATGGCTAGTGTTTACATCGTTTTCCCCGTATGGAAATTCATCTGAATTCTAAAGTTGGAGCTGTTCATTGGGAGAAAGTGGTAAATGAAGCAATTTCTTGGGTTTTTGGTAGTATTTCTTTGGTTGGGCCATGTTGAAGAAGGCTTTACTCAGTATGCTTTTGCACGCCACAAACAATGTAGCATTGGTTTTTATGTCTCTGTGTACCATGATTGATGATCAAGTTGTTAAAGCTTACTTTTGGAATTTTCTTGCTATTGATCTATATTCGTAAATTGATTCCTTTCTTTCAAGCTTTTTTTTTTTTTTTTTGTGTGAGATGTTTATTTCAAGGAATCAATTCAACTTCTATTGAATGACTTTAAATAGGACTGTTTTTTCAAAACACTTCTAAGCAAGAGTTGTTTAGAATTCTCAATGCAGAGTGAAGGAGTTTGATTTCTTCTATAAAGAGTATGATTAGGCAATTATATGCCTCGAATAGTACACATAAGATTGATACATTCTGGTAAAAATGGAGTTTTCTGCAGTTGTTTGAGATGACTTCTTGTTAGATTGTGATATAAATTTGGAGTATGTTTCAAAATTAACGCAAACGTCCTTAATTAGCAGCATTAATTTGAAAGGATTACCAGGAAGACCACCTCTTTGGTGTGCCAATATGGTTTTGCTAGGACGATCTAAGGTTTATGAAGAGGTTAAGGCATCATCATAAAACACCTTTAGGGACCAGTATCATGATGAAAAACTTTGAGATTTTTGCAATTTACCCTTCTTAAAGACACCATCGGTTTGAACCTTGATGAACGCTGTCTTCATTTTCTTCGTTTCATAGTCAAGGAGTACAAGTGAATTCCTAGCAGTTATCAACTCTTCAATGAAATTGGTAAACTTAAACTATCAGATTCTAATTAGTCAAACAAGATCTTGAGGCAAAGAGTTACTAAATAGATTCAAAGTGAATTCTAAAAGATACTTTCATCTCGATGCCAGTTTAGCTGAGCGGCTTGGATGAAAATTGTTGTCTTATAAGTGCCATTTCATAGATTTCAGTTCTTACTTATGTAGCCACAAGCAAGGAGAAATAAACCATAACAGAAAACTAGGTAAATAACTTTAGCTAGCTAGTACACCTCCCACCAATGTACGAAGAAGTGGTGGAAAGATTGGTATTGGGGGAAAAATAGTTTATTCATGGAACTACTACATTGCCCTTGACGACAACTAAAGTTATGCATTTCTTCCTTTTCCTCTTTTTCCTCAAAAACTTGTTGTAATGTGTATGCAATTGTATTTTGCGAAGTTCAAGAAGAATTATGAGTAAATGTTTCACACTTTGAGTAGCATTTTATGGACTGAATCTTCAAATTGCTTATGCTTCCTTCCCTCTTTTGGCATATGCTACAGCTTAATTTTTAAGAACTTTGTCCTGATACGGATCTTATAGATCGTATACCATATAATAATGAAGAATCAAGCCAAAGAATTGCTCAGTTAGAAATTTTGGGATCAACCATTGGACCATGGAGTCGATCTTTACCATGTTTACATAGTAATCTTATCTCTTCTGCTTAATTATCATCTTTACCCTTTTTTTTTGTCTTTTCTTGCTTCAGGTATTGCATTTCCTGACCAACGTAGTCATCCTTTACCTATGCCAACTCCAGCAGCGCAAACTTCAACAGATAAGAAGAGAAGTGGAGTTTTACCAAATCCGCCAACTCTAGCACCTCAAACTTCAACAGAGAAGAAGAGAAGTGTAGTTTTACCAAATCTGCCAACTGAGAGTCAAATTTTGGCATCTCCCGGTCTAAAATCATTTTTGTATACTGAACTTTGTAAGGCCACTCAAGACTTCTGTCCCGAAAATCTCGTGGGTGAAGGTGGCTTCGGTTGTGTTTACAAAGGATGGCTCGCAGAAGATACCCTTAATGCTGCAACACCTGGTTTAGGCATGGCTGTTGCAGTAAAGAAGCTTACACCCCAGGGGTTTCAAGGCCACAAGGAGTGGTTGGTACGTATCTTGTACAAATTTCTCCTTTTGAGTTTTTGACTGATAACACATAGTTCCCTCCTTCGGCTATGAAGTTTCTTTTCTGTTTCTGTTTCTCACGCTGATGTCTGGTTGAGCAGTCTGAAGTAAATCATCTTGGCCGACTTCATCACGCTAATCTAGTCAAGCTTATTGGGTTCTGCTTGAAAGGCGAAAACAGGCTACTAGTGTATGAGTACATGCCCAAACATAGCCTGGAAAATCATTTATTCAAAAGTAAGGAATTTTAGTTTCAAGAAAATTTGCTTGGCTACTATCATATTGTATGCAACACTAAGCACATGTAGAACTATATTTATCTTTCCAGGGTTTGCTATGGTACATTCATTTCAGTCCAGCTAAAAAATCATCTTGATTTGCAGGGTGCAGACAACCTCTCTCGTGGGAAACAAGGGTGAAGATTGCTGTAGGTGCTGCTCGGGGCCTCTATTTTTTGCATAATTCTGAACCGCCAATCATATATCGTGATTTCAAAGCTTCTAATATTCTATTAGATTCGGTATGCTAGGTTTTACTTTCCTTCTTTTGGGTGCATATATGTTTCATTTCAGGAAATCAGCCAGAGATTTTGATTAAACATGAGCTGTATTTACTAGAGCAAAGTCTTTTCAGTATTTTTTACAATTTCCTGTTGCATCTGTCCACTTACCTGGATAACAATGTCTTACCCCTCAATAATAACGCTAAAAGAACAGGCTGGTCAAAATATGCCTAAGATGAGATAGACAGAAACAGGACTATCTGGATGACCTCAAATGGTTGGGACTGATATAGTTCAGACTTAAATCAAGACCCTCTAACAGCTTTACATTTGTAGGACCTTAAATCTTCGATCATGTATATTTTTTATTCACCGGCAGTTAAGCTGATAGTGTTTGACAAACTAGTCACAGCTCCTATCCATCTATACAGGAATTTAATGCAAAGCTTTCAGATTTTGGCTTGGCGAAACATGGTCCAACAGGAGATCAGACGCATGTTACTACGAGAGTCATGGGAACTGAAGGTTATGCTGCTCCAGAATATCTTAGAACAGGTTAATCTTCTACCCTTCTGATTATATATATATTTTTTGTGTCCTGCTTCACAAGGAACGCCTGTAAATTTACCCAAGATGTGACAAAAGAATTTTGAGCTTGAAACTCGAAAAGTTGCTGTCTTTGTGCTCAGCTGATTGATTTTTGTGTATCAAGCGAGCAGGCCTCTAAGCGAACATTAACTTCTTGTGATATTGAATTTTTGGTTTCACCACTTTGATGATGTATCATTTTCATAGAGCTATAATACTTTTGGTCCATTTTTTGTGACTGTTGCCTTATCTCAAGTTTGGCTTTGCTGATACATGTTGCCCATAAAAATCATACTGCGCAGGATTATTTTATGTTTCTTTTGATTTGATTATATCACTTGGACCGTTTGGCCCCAATGAACTTCTACTTTCCAGTTTTAAATGTATTGACAGAGTTTGCTAAAATTCTGTGCACATATGGGTTTAGGATATAACAGAAGCAAGTAATACACTATGGTCGTTTATTGCATCAGATTGCTCCATCCTGTCAATTGAATTCCACTTTATAGTACCAGTTACTCCTGTCTAGATGCAACTTTTGCTGAGAAAATAAGGTTCTGATCCTTCAGTTGGTTCACCTTGTTAGGAATTCTCATGTTGTTACTTTCTTTTTGTTACCTTAACAGGCCGATTGAATGTCAAATGCGATGTTTACAGCTTTGGAGTGGTACTTTTTGAGCTGCTGACGGGTCGAATTGCTGTTGATTATAGAAGAGCTAAAGAGGAGCAGAATTTGGTTAAATGGGTAAGGCCTCACCTGCGTGACAAACGTACAATAGCCAGGATCATGGACAGCAGGTTAGAGGGTCAGTATCCCAGGAAAGGAGCTTATGTTGCTGCTACTATTGCATTATATTGTGTGAATCCGGAGCACAAATATCGGCCGCCTATGGCAGAAGTCTTAGAGTATTTGGAACACCTCCAATCACCAAAGTTTCAGAAGTTACCCACTTCGTCAGATTCAATGCAACAAATGCAGTCAAGTTCAATATCCAGAACTCCGCCGCCTGCACTTCACCTTTCACCTCCAAATTGGTCACCTGTTAATCGATCACCACGTGGATCTTGTAGACCACTTCCTCTAAAATCCCCACACCACTCTCGATTTTCAACTTACCTGGAATCATGACGAACAATTGAATGGAAGCAAATTTTGCTTATGATGTTAATTGTGATCCAAAGTCCAACTGTGAATAAAGCTCCATGTGGGAAAAATATTTGTTTCATCTTTACAATTTTGATACAGGTAATAGCCTTCTTTGGAAATACAAAGCATAGAAAAGCAAAAAAGATGGAGTTAGAACCTTTTTCCTTAGTTCCTTTGTTTCTTTTCTATAGTTATTAAAATCAGTATCAGCATCATTTTCCATCCCGTCTCATAGTCTGCAATGGACACAATCTCCTCAATCTTTACCTAGAAATGCATGTCGTCAAGCTTTAAGTGCGTGGACTGGACTGTTTGATTCTATCCACTTGTGGAGATGGTTTTGTACAGTGGTTTAGGCGGAATTTGGCTCTTGTTTCTCTTTAGACATGGTACTGATCACCAGCATATTCGAAGTCATTATTTTGTATGCTACCTTGTATTCAGGGAAAGTAGGAAATGCTAATGATCTCTACTTCTATACATCTTTAGTGCTGGGAGAGGATTACGAGGACCAGGTCTTCACAGTTTGCAGGTGAATATGTTGATGTAATTGAGGTGACAAACACTTCGCGTTATGAAACAGCCTATCGATCATTGCAGGGTAAACAACTTCTCGATGATTGCTGAAGTAATGTTCACGACCTGGATTTGACTTATATTTGACCTGGATCTCAGTATGATTGGGAATTGTGCTCTTACCTTGGAAGGGAAGACAAATAAGTTGAACGAAGGAAAAAGTTGAGTTATTTGCCCGTGTATTGTCTGCTTGATTGCTCTTTGCAGCAGCAAGCTAGATCAAAGCACTGCTATGGTGCTGTGTAAAGTTCAGACCATTGAGAGCCCTTCTCTGTATCCATGAGGAGATGTAACATGCTTTCCCACAGTTTTGTAATGGCTATACGAGGAAGTTACATCTCAATGTTTTGAAAATCGAACAGGATTGGCCAGTTCAACCAGTTAGACCGTGAACTGACCATGCCTCCAACCCGATTCAATAAAAAATCAAAAAATTAATTGAACGGATCAATCTCGGTCAAGAACTAGTTGAATCAGTAAAAGATGATAAAACCTAGGTGGTTCAACCTGTTTTTATTAAGTTTTTATTTTTTAAAATAAATATTTTAATTTTATTCAAAATTTTTAATACTAAAATAAATAAAAAATTATTAAACCTTTTGAACCAGTCGAATCGATCAAACTGCAAATCAAAAAAATTTTCGGTTCACTCTCCGGTCCGAATTTAAAAACATTGAGTTAGAAATGGTAAAAATTGTAGATATGTAAAGTAGCTTCTCAAAGAAAGGAAGATTGAGATATTACTCAATCATTCATTAGACCATGGAGATAGGGAACCACATAAGCTTCAGCGGAACTTCCATCTGTCAACAACTTCGTAAGTTAACATTTATTCCACTAGCAACAAGTGGAGCTTAAAAGAAAAATAAACTTTTGATTTGACAATATTCAGCTGATGTGACAAATGACTATTGAAAGTAGACTAAAGCACAGCAGTAAGGATTAGGGGCGGGAACGGTCATCAGATGGACCGTCCTCGAGTGGTCTCCTCACAAGTGGCAACGAAATGTGAGAAATGATCCACGTTAGGAAGCCTTCAACAGGGACAAAAAATGATGCTGTTTGATTTAGTGAAAAGGTAAACAAAAAAATAGAAGAAGTGCTGACCGTAACAGACTCGTTACGAAACGTCAGCATCGGGAATTAGCAAAATCCTGCTCAAAATGAATCGTTGAAAATGAAAAGACCCAATTACACTCCCTCGAAAACGAAGCAGTTGCCGAAATCCACATCTGCCAAAAAATAGGGCAAGATACAAGAGGAGAAAATAACAGAGAAAAATAGAAGATTGGCAACATACGTGCGACATTGCGAAAAGATGTGAAACTGCGGCATTATTGAAGAAAAATCACAGCAAGGGTAAGCAAGAAGTGGTGGCAGAAGAACAAATTTTTTGTGATTAAGGTTTATTTAAAGAAGAAGAAAGGTGAACCCAAATTACAAAGTGGAAGATCGTGGGATCCGGAGTAGTGATCGAGCACAAAGCAGTCAGGTAAAATATGAGAAAGTCTTAGGTGATATAGTAATGTGCATAGTTTGACAAAAAAGTGGAAGGACTTTACTTGTGGATGTTTTTTGTGTACACTATGATGATTGCATAGAGGGATGCTACGTGAACACGATTTTGTGTATAGTAATTGATAAGTGCAGCGTCAAAGGAGTATTATGTGTTAGTCTTTGAGCGTCGAAATAGGAGAGTGGAAAATCTTGCGGCATAACTGCTTGAGAAAATGTGTGCATGGTAGGTGGAAAAAATGGGTGTAGGTTGTAATTACTATGTGCTAAGTAGATCGTACGACGTGTTGAGGGTATCATACATTGCGAAACCAAATAGTCAGAAGATCATTCAGTGAAGGACGGCTCACACAGCACGTTGGATGAGTATTATCTTATGTGAATAAAAAGTGACATGGAAAAAAAATGTTACAGTGTGTTAAGGTGTAAAACATTAACATAACAAAGTCAAAACATGGTATATGTAATACATAGTATAAGAAAAAAGACTAGAAAATAACAAAAGTTAGGGGCGAAGGACATATTATATTGTATTGTGAAAGTGCTACCTCCTGTATGTGACCTGAGTCCCATTTGAAAAATAGGACCATAAAAGATGAAATGGATTGCATGGAATTTGAAGATAGGAGAGTTGGCAATAATATAAATACGTTAGGCAGAATAACAGACTGTTGTGCGTGTCATTCTCAGCGTGCAAAAAATGTTACAAGTTTCGTTAGTTTATGGGCAACAAAACAATGTTGGATAGGTCTTACATGTAGTGGATGACTAGGTACATAACAGAAATAGAATAGAAATGTTAGTGTGAAATTGGTATGTTGTATTTGGAATTTCATTGGTGTATGTGTGTTGTATTAGTTCATGTGCATGAACACAATGTTGGATAAGTCTTACATGTTGTGGATTAACAGGTAGAGAGAAGAAACAGAGTAGAAATGTTAGTGTGAAATTGGTGTGTCGTATTTGAGACTTCATTGATGTATGTTTATTATATTAGTTCGTGCACATGAATATAATGTTGGATAAGTATTACATGTTGTGGATTAATACGTACAGAGAAGAAACAGAATAGCAATATTAGTGTGAAATTGGTATGTCGTATTTGGGATTTCGTTGGTGTATGTTTATTGTATTCGTTCGTATGCATAAACACAATGTTGGATAACTCTTACATACTATGGATTAACAGGTACATGACAGAAACAGAATAGAAATGTAAGTTTAAAATTGGTATGTCGTATTTGGGATTTCATTGGTGTATGTTTATTGTATTAGTTCGTGTGCATGAACATAGTTTTGGATAAGTCTTACATGTTGTGGATTAACATGTACAGAGAAGAAATAGAGTAGAAATGTTATTGTACTCAAATTAGTAGGTCATATTTACTACTACATTAGCGTATGTTTATTGTATTAGTTGCATAAAGATGTCGTTTATTTTATCAAAACTAAGAGGTAGGAGAGCAGAATGCAATTGAAAAATGTTAGTTAGAATAAAAAGTTGTCCATCTGCTTGTTGAAAGATAGAACGAAATATCAGTCCCTTCTCTTAGTTAGTCGTTGTATAGAATGTGTTACTTAGATTTAGAAGTAGTATATCATGCGTAACTGTACTTTGTACTGTATTATGGAGGTAAAATCTTAAAAATTGGGAAGCAGAAAATTTGTAATAAATTTTTGTAACTAATGATTGTAGATGGCACAAAAGAGATCAAGAAAATCACCTAAGAAAATGAGCAGAGAAGAAGAAGGGGGAATACGCTGTGAAAGGGAAAGCTAGACACCATCAAAGGCATTGAACAAGTAAGTGGGTAGTATCTTTGCCTAAGCATGGCCAATAGGAAGTGACATACATAAATTTGATTACAATGTTAATGAGCAGACGCAGGATGGCACGGATAAGAATCGGAAGACGGAACAAGAGTTTAGGTGAAAATGAAGAAATAGAGGTAGCGGGAACTAATGAAATCAGACAACCAGTTCCACCGTTGAATCCGTGGATGAAGTTCAGATAATGTTGATGTTAATTAAAAATAATAATCATGACTAAAACGCACAGTTAATGGGTTTATGTTTAACATGTGTAGAAAGGAGTATCAAAGCACTGTTCTAGTGAAAGGCATTAAGATAACAGAGGTATGCATGAAAAGCTAAATAAAGCATTAATCAACAAAATTGTAACCTGATAAAAATAAAAAACACAATTAGAAAATGTTGAGTTGCATATAACATGATTCACGATTATATGCATTCAATACAGTATAATAAAATGACCAAAGTAGCATATGATAAGCTAAGCGAGAAAGATGTACAGAAACGAAAAGAGAACTATCGGAAAGAGAAAGAGGAGTACAAGAGAGAAATGGCGCGGTTTGAAAAGGTTATATTGCCAAAAAAGCGGATGAAGGTAAACACGAAACATGGCTGGTGAAATGAGTTGTTTTGTGATATTCTGTGTATGGCTAACTAGTTTTTTTTGTTGAACTTGATTATAGAATCAGAAGTACACCATTCATTGTTCACCAAATCAGATGTTTTAGTTAACATCAAACATCAATGAAACAAAAAAACAGCAAATTAGAGATATAGGTTTTGAAGGGCTGCTGGAAATAAAGTGTCGCTCTATTCTGAATGGCATAGAAACCTGGCTGGTTGACAATTTTAATCCGACACTAAGTAGCTTTCAGTTACATAGAGATGGTGTGCTACCCTTAATAGCAAAAGACATCAGTTTAATCCTTGAAATCCTGAATGACGGCCTCTTACCAGTTGAAGATGCTCATAGCAATGAGGGTAGAGATTCTGGGTCAAGTCGCCGAACATACAAATGGAAAGAGCTGCCAAAGGAGTTAGTATCCATGAGCGGTGGGATACTAACTCCGTTGGCAGCTCTTTCCATTTGTATGTTCAGTGACTTAGTTCAGAATCTCCACCTTTACTACTATCAGCATCTTCAACTGATAAAGGCTATCATTCCGGATTCCAAGAATTAAACTGATGTCTTTCGCTGTTAAAGGTAGCACACCATCTCTATGTAGCTGAAAGCTATTTAGTGTCGAATCAAAATTGTCGACTAGCTAGGTTCCTATGCCATTCGGAATGGAGCGACACTTTATTTTCAGCAGCCCTCCAAACCTCATATTTCTGATCTGCTGTTTTTTTGTTTCATCGATGTTCGATGCTAACCAAAACATCTAATTTGGTGAACATCGAATGGTGTACTTCTGATTTTATAATCAAATTCAAAAAAAAAAGAAAACTAGTTAACCATACACAGAATATCACAAAACAACCCATTTCAACAGTCATGCTTTGTGTTTACCTTCATCCACTTTTTTGGCAGTATAGCCTTTCCAAATCGTGTCATTTCTCTCTTGTACTCCTCTTTCTCTTTTCGATAGTTCTCTTTTCGCTTCTGTTTATCTTTCTCGCTTAACTTATCATATGCTGCTTTGGCCATTTTATTATACTGTATTGGATGCATATAATCGTGATTCACGTTATATGCAACTAAGCATTTTCTAATTATGTTTTTATTTTTATCGGGCCACAACTTTGTTGATTAATACTTTATTTAGCTTTTCATGCATATCTCTGTTATCTTAACGCCTTTTGGTGGAACGGTGCTTTGATACTCCTTCCTACACATGTTAAACATAAACCCATTAACTGTGCGTTTTAGTCATGATTATTATTTTTAATTAACATCAACATTACCTGAACTTCATCCACGGATTCAACGGTGGAACTGGTTGTCTGATTTCATTTGTTCCCGCTGCCTCTTTTTCTTCATTTTCACCTAAACTCTTGTTCCGTCTTCCGATTCTTATCCGTGCTATCCTGCCTCTGCTCATTGACATTGTAATCAAATTTATGTATGTCACCTCCTACTGGCCATATTTAGACAAAGATACTGCCCACTTACTTGTTCAATATCTTTGATGGTGTCTAGCCTTCCCTTTCACAGCGTATTCCCCCTTCTTCTCTGCTCGTTTTTTTAAGTAATTTTCTTGATCTCTTTCGTGCCATCTACAATCATTAGTTACAAAAATTTATTACAAATTTTCTGCTTCTCAATTTCTAAAATTTTACCTCTATAATACAGTATAAAGTACAGCTACGCATGATATACTACTTCCAAATCTAAGTAACACATTCTCTACAACGACTAAATAAGAAAAAGTACCGATATTTTGTTCTATTTTTCAACAAGCAAATGGACAACTTTTTATTCTAATTAACATGTTTCAATTGCATTCTGCTCTCCTACCTCTTACCTTTGATATAATAAACGACATCTTTATGCAGCTAATACAATAAACATACACTACTGTAGTTGTAAATATGACCTATCAATCTGGGTACAATAACATTTCTACTCTGTTTCTTCTCTGTACCTGTTAATCCACAATATGTAAGACTTATCCAACATTGTGTTCATGCGCACGAACTAATACAATAAACATATACCAATAAAGTCTCAAATACGACATACCAATTTCAACCTAACATTTCTATTCTGTTTCTGTCCTGCATATGTTAATCTACAATATGTAAGAGTTATCCAACATTATGTTTATGTACACGAACGAATACAATAAACATACACCAACGAAATCTCAAATACGACATACCAATTTCACACTAACATTTCTATTCTGTTTCTTCTCTGTACGTATTAATCGACAACATGTAATACTTATCCAATATTATGTTCATGAGCACGAACTAATACAATAAACATACACCAATGAAGTCCCAAATACGACACACCAATTTCACACTAACATTTCTATTCTGTTTCTTCTCTGTACCTGTTAATCCACAACATGTAAGACTTATCCAATATTGTGTTCATGCACATGAACTAATACAACACACATATATCAATGAAGTTCCAAATACAACATACCAATTTCACACTAACATTTCTATTCTATTTTTGTAATGTACCTATTCATCCACTACATGTAAGACCTATCCAACATTGTTTTGTTGCCCATAAACTAATGAAACTTGTAACATTTTTTGCACGCTGAGTATGACACATACAACAGTCTGTTATTCTGCCTAACATATTTATATTACTGCCAACTCTCCTATCATCAAATTTCATGCAATCCATTTCATCTTTTATGGTCCTATTTTTCAAATGGGACTCAGGTCACATACAGGAGGTAGCACTTTCACAATACAATATAATATGTCCTTCGCCCCTAGCTTTTGTTATTTTCTAGTCTTTTTTCTTATACTATGTATTACATATACCATGTTTTGACTTTGTTATGTTAATGTTTTACACCTTAACACAATGTAACATTTTTTCTCCATGTCACTTTTTATTCACATAAGATAATACTCATCCAACGTGCTGTGTGTGCCGTCCTTCGTTGAATGATCTTCTGATTATTTGGTTTCGTAGTGTATGATACCCTCAACATGTCGTACGATCTATTTAGCACATAGTAATTACAATCTACACCCATTTTTTTCACCTACGAACTTTCAAACCCATGCACACATTTTCTCAAGCAGTTGTGTCGCAAGATTTCCCACTCCAGTTTCGACGCTCAAAGACTAGCACGTAATACTCCTTTGACGCTGCACTTATCAATTACTATACACAAAATCATATTCACGTAACATCCCTCTATGCAATCATCATAGTGTACACCAAAAACATCCACAAGTAAAGTCCTTCTACTTTTTTGTCAAACTACGCATATTACTATATCACTCTAGGCTTACTCATGTTTTACCTGACTGCTTTGTGCTCGATCATTACTCCGGATCCCACGATCTTCCACTTTGTAACTTGGGTTCACCTTTCTTCTTCTTTTAGTAAACCCTAATCACAAAAAATTTTTCTTCTGCCACCACTTCTTGCTTCTCCTTGCTGTGATTTTCCTTCAACAATACCACAGTTCCACAGCTTTTCGCAATGTCACACGTATGTTGCCAATCTCCTATTTTTCTTTGTTATTTTCTCCTCTCGTATCTTGCGCTATTTTTTGGCAGATGTGGATTTCAGCAACTGCTTCATTTTGGAGGGAGTGTAATTGGGTCTTTTCATTTTCAACTATTCATTTTGTGCGGGACTTTGCTAATTCTCGGTGCTGACGTTCCGTAATGGGTCCATTACGATCAGCACTTCTTCTATTTTTTTTACCTTCTCACTAAATCAAATGGCGTCGTTTTTTGCCCCTGCTGAAGGCTTCCTGACGTAGATCATTTCTCACCTTTCGTTGCCGCTTGTGAGGAGACAGCTTGAGAACGGTCCATCTGATAACCGTTCCCGCTCCTAATCCCAGCACTAAGGAACCTACAACTTTAAACGTCCAATTCAATGAAAAAATATATAAAATTGAAACTGCGCACTTTCAATTTGAATAAGGATAAGGGTAAATGTGCATCACATTTTCAAGATCTTCATTTGCTTCTACAAGGTAAACTTATAAAATTTGAGTTTTTTGGTGAGTATCATGCTAACAAAAATGCTTTTAGTTGCTTTTATGAAGTTTTGCTTAGGGTTAAATGCCGAAAACCTCCATGAATTATAGTATGAGTTGCACTTTGTACCCTGAACTATTTTAATGAGCGCTTTACACCATTGGTCAACTAAACAATGATGAAAAAAATAAGTCTAGCCAAGTAATTGATTAAGTGACCAATTTATCCTCCATTAAAAGTTTAAGTGACAAAAATACTCTTTTAGCAAGAAAAATTTTCACTTTAGAAAGACTAATTTTAGCTTCATATTAAAAGTTTAATTGAAAATATTTACATAAAGGGGACAAAATATGAAAAAAATTTGAAGAACTACTGTTACAATTTCTAAAATCTCATCATCTTGGTTAGCACATCATAATGCCATATCTTCACGTAACAGCAAAAATTACTTGAAATCTTACAAGAATTTAAATGAAGTATACCCAAAAAAGATTATATGAATTTAGCACAATTATATCAGCAAAGGTTCAATACTACACCTAGATTAGAACTGGGAAACAAAATAATGCACCTAGAAATTAAAAAAATTAAATTAGTTTTATGCATATGAAAAGAAATTAAAGGTACAGTTCAAAGTTAGAGAAATAATTGTCATTCAAAATGACCTCCTCCCCTTCTCCCTCGATATATTGATTTTTATATGTTTCGGTAGTCGAATGTTGAGAAATTAAGAATTGAAAAGTTTCCCTTCTTTTGCTTGTATCATAAATACATTTTCCAATTTACCCTTTTATATTTCCAACCATCTTTTTATCTCACATATATCACATCACAAAAAGTGTTAAAGTAATTATTCCAAATAATTACTTAGAATAATGCTCTATCCAAACAAAGCCTTTGTTTTCCTTCATTTCTTTCTTGAGCCGGTCCGTTTGTTTGTTTATAAATATTCAGCTGTCAAACTATTTATCCTGTGAGTCATTTTCCTAAATTGCCAGTTAAACTTTTAATGGAGGATAAGTTGGTTATTTCACTAATTAAATAAATGGAGTTAATCAATTTTTCTGTCAATTTTTAGATGACTAATAGGGTAAAATGACTATTAAAATAGATTATGGTGTGAAGCGCAATTCTTATAATAGTTAGTAGGGATTTTTTTGCATTTAACCCTTAATAAAATGTCAATTTCAATGTAAAACAACCAAATTGCCAACACCTCATTATTGCATTTTATCAATGTAATGAAGAACCGCAAATAATGAAAAATTTTGAATATATCTTTAATAATAGGTCTGAAATAGGAATTGGAGTACAACATGACATGTCATCTTTCTTATTTTTTATTTTTAAGAAATCATATTTCATATTTTTGGTAAATTAATACTTCAATTTCTATATTTTTTTTGATAAATATCTACTACTTTTTTTGGACATACTACTCCTTATTTCTTTTTGTTTTCTTCGATAAAAATATCTACTATGTTTCTTAAACCTATATGAACTATATTGAGGACATTTATTTTCTACACATACAAAAAGTTATTTTGTCATTAGAACATTTTATCAAGTCAAGTGACACCAAAACCTTACGAGAATTCCTAATTGTAGTATATGGTAATTTACTTTAGGCCCAACCCAAACCGTTATTATTCAAGTTCACTTTTTTTTTTCCTTTTCTTTTCTTTTTCCTCTGAAGAAAATTTAAATAATATATAAAAGATTAAATGCAGAAAATTTCTGTGAACTATTACGCTAGTTGTACCATACACCCTAAATTATTTTATTAGGCACTTTACACTCTTGGTCAACTAAAAAATAATAAGAAAATTAACTGCATCCAAATAAATTGATGAAATGACCAATTTATCCTCTATTAAAAGCTTACAAATATCAAAAATACCTTTTTTGGTGGAAAAATATTGCCACTTTAAATGCATTAATTTTCATTTTATAATAAAATTCTAATTGAAAATATATAACAATAAAATATATGATCACTTTGAATGAAAGTTAAAACAAAAGAAGTAGGAAAAGGGAAGAAAGGGAATAAATTGAATTCAAAAGTCTCAACAACCCTATTTTACTACATATTTCAAGTTAACCTATGTAAGAAAAGATTGCTATCAAGGAAAAGGCACCGTGAAGTCCTGTTTATTCCTCTAATTTTGTGCAATACTTTCATTTTATTTCTATATGCATGTAACAAATTAAATAATTTAGGTGTTTTATTGAAACATCTGAGTCCAATATTTTGTTTACTAAAGTATGGGTTTTATTTTACGTTTGGTATTTTAAATTTTTGTTATAATTATCGTGCTAAATTCATATGAAAATTTTCCGGTTTTACTTCAATTTTATTCTTGTGAAGATTTCAAGTGAAATTTTACTAATTATATGAAGCTCTGGTATTATGATGTGCTGAAGAAAATTATAATTTTAAAAATTATGATTTTTCCATATTTTCCTTTCATTTGACCACAATAGTCTTAATTCTTATTCAAAGCGAAGCAATAATACACACACACATACTTTTTGTTATAAAGTGAAAAGTTAGTCTAATTAAAGTAGTAATCTTTTCCACCAAAATCGTATTTTTGCCATTTATGTTTTTATTGGATAATAAATTACTTGAATGAAATTAATTTCGTGTTAAGTGCCTATTAAAATATTTTAGGGTGTAAAGTGCAAGTAGTACAACAATTTGTGGATTTTTTTTTTTTTTTTTTGCATTTAACCCAATAAATAAGCACGCTAATCGAGCAAATGCAGAAAATGCCAGGAGTCAACATTCAACAATAAAACTCAAGAAACATTGCAGAGGTTTCATCTCAATGGGCTCTCCTGTCTATTTCTCCACATAAACCTCAGGTTTCTTTAAATTTTATAACCCTTTTTTTCTTTTTCTTTCTAATTTTTTTAATCTTTTGGGTATAAACAGCATAAAGCTTTAAATTTTCATTCTGTCAAGTTAATAGTTTTTGTGAATTGTTGATTGAATTATGGTTCTATGGAATTTTTCAGATAGTGGGTTGTAATTAAAATTGGAGAAATTTGATTTAAATTACTTGGAAAGATTGAAAAAGATAAGAACAATAAAAGGAAGAGGGAGGAGGGATGGTGCTGGTTTTAGCATTGGGTGATCTTCACATCCCCCACAGGGCACCTGATCTGCCTACAAAGTTCAAGTCTATGCTAGTACCTGGAAAGATCCAGCATATAATCTGTACTGGCAATTTATGTATTAAAGTAAGTATCTTTTCTTTGCCCCTTTTACTCATTCATTTATTTGTTAATTGGTTCTTGAAAAGTTTCCAGAGGTAAGCTAGGCAAGGGTGAGAGACCAATGGAGTTTTTAGGACGGAGTTTTAGTTTGATTTTCAGTTTTTAGTTCCAATTTTGCAGACTGGTTTTTTTAAGTAAATTGTTGTTCGGGAGTGAATTTATCTTAGTTCCTTTGTTTTGTGGTTTAGTTAGGAAATGAAAATTTAACTTCCAAGAAAAAGCAGGAGCTCGTTTTTGGTTTTGAAGGAATATAATAAGCGAACTGTACTGTACTCGGTCAACAATAAAAGCTTCTCGTACTGGTGGAGTATTCATGAGAGGTGATGCAGAAAATATGTGACTTGGAAAAGTAATACTCAGTGAGGATTTAGTTCTGCTGACATGTAGTCTAGAGAGTTAAGATGTTGCCATAGAGCTAAGATATTGTGCATAATGTCATATTTCCACCAAAAAAGTTTTCTTTTGGCATCAATTGTATTTGAAAGTTAGAGATGAATACTTAATTTTTTACATGATTTGCCTTTCGGTTATCTTATATTTTTTGGTTAGTTTTTGTTTTATGTGATTTAACAATTTCTCAAATTTTTTGTCCGCATTGTAGTTCTTCTCAGGTACTACCATTTAATCGACTACTGATAGCAATGTCCTCAAATGCAAACTTCTGTAAATACTGTGGAACAATTCACTTGCATTAGTAGTACCCTAATTGTATAAATGCATTGCTGTCTAGATGCAGTTTAAAACCTATGTGTATTTATTCACTTTATGAACTTTGAATGCCAACTTTTTCTGTCAAACACTTCAACTTGAAATGCTGTTGGAGAGTCAAGGGAAGAGTAAATCCAAAAAAATTTTGAGATTTGTTTAAGCTGTTGTTTGAGCTTCTGGAAAAGTTTAAAGCAGTTTTAACTCTTCAATAGACTACTCAGCGTTCAGGTTCATTGTCTTTATGGTTATTGATTAGTGTAATTTTTGTAAATTCAAAAATTCATCCTGTCAAATACTTCTTACCAATTAAGGAACAGGTTAAGGAGTCTAGGAAAATTTAGATTTTGTATATTAGGCAATAAGCATGGTGTCTAATTGGGAGTCCTCACCACAGAAGGATAAGCATTAGCTTATGGAAATTTTTGGGATAAGTAATCATGCATCTTTTATTATCTGCATCTTGAAATACCATAATTGTGCTTTTGATAAAGTGTTGTTCATGAGCTTCCCTTGGTTATAAAGTCAATATTACCTCTGAAGGTCGTTTCAAAAACTATATGTAGGTTCCTAGAAGTTCTTCTTCTTCTTTTTCTCTTAATGAACTGTTTGTTGCTTCAAGATGGTCCTGAAATATGTTGATTTGGTTGTTTGATTTGCTGGAGCATTTCCAAAACTTGTTAAACACCACTTACATTTCCATGCAATAATGTTGGGGGGGGGGGGGGGGGGGGTTATGCAAGAGTGCATTGCTGCCACGTAAATCATGTGTATCTAGATCTGATTCATATAGGAAGATCTCAAATTTTTTGGTCAGAAATCTAACAAGTGAAGGCTTAATAAACATCAGTGGCATGGTATTATTATTCGTTTTTTGATGAGTATGGGCCTGAATTATTTTTGCAAGTCGAAGAAGGGAAATTAGAAGAACCATAGAGTTTAGTTTCATTAGAAAAAGAAAGCTTTTTTATCTCTGATACTCAAACAGCGTAATCAGATATGGTCAAATTGTGCAGAAATAAGTAATCAAGTAAAAAGTGTGGTGGGGAGGAACTGTCAAAAATCTCAAAAATTGGGAATTGGCCATAGAAAGGGTTCTGGGCATAAGATTTTTCAATACAGAGTGATTTTATCTTGTCATCAAAATCTTAGCCTAGAGAAATAATGAAAATTTAGTAAAGATCTGGTCTTATTAACATAGCTGAAAGGGTGAAATATTCAAATTTCTCAATCTTAATTTGGTACTTTAATGATATTGTCTAGTTATTTGAAGCTGGTTTCTTATAATGTAAGCAAATCTTGGATAAGATTTGATTTATAACATTGAATAGTTTGGTTTCCAATTGTTTACTTACTAAGTGCTTGAGCAGTGCTTAAGCGAGCTTAGCTATATTGGAAACAATTAAAAAGCTCAAAAGTGGCTGGATTTAGTTTATCAATCAAAATTTAAATACAGTTTTCCCCAGATGCAAGCTAAATTTCAAGTAGCTTTGAAATTGTAATCAGCAGTGTAGTAGTTATAAATCTATCGAAATGAAGTTCTTGTGGTTGATAGTTGGCATGTTGGATGAACCAAAGCAATACCAATGTCAATTTAGCTGCTACTTATAGCTCTGTGAGGAGGAAGGCAAGATATCCATAAAAACTTGTTAGGTCAGTACTGATATAATATTTTTGAGAATCAAACAGCTATATTGACAACTGAATGAAGAGTATGAAATGCAAGAGTAACATTTTGCTTTAGAGCCATTGGAGGTTCTTCTCGTACCTTAGAAGTCCCCTACTGCTAAGCCTTACTGTCAAAGGACAGGTGCACTTTAGCAGCGGAAGAACATATGGCTGCTACAGTCAATTGATAGAGATACAGGATGTTAAGCTCAAAGAGACAACCTTTTGGGTGTCTTTCAGTCTGAAAGAAGGTTCGTATTGATAGAGACTTGGAAAGGAGAGAAAGGAATATGAGTAGATAATGTGCAGGAGCTTTTCAAAGTTAGATCTCTATTTCGTATCCGCTATGATAAGTGTGACATGAAAGATTTCTTTGTAGTGGGGATGCATTTGTTTAGACTTCATATGATGCTCTGTTAATTTGCCTACTTTTGAAACTAAGGGTCTTAGTGGTAAGCAATTCTTTTCTTGAGTCTTCTTGTTGTCCATTTAGTTGGTTTTGCTTTATTTTGATGTACTGGAGTTAAAATTTCCCTGTAACTGTATACATGAGGAGTTGAAGGACATGAGGATCGCTTGCTTATGATTTGGGTGAGTAGGATGTAATTTTCAGCAAGCTGTTGCCTAGAGGATCATCCATGCATACTTATCTAATTCTGTACATGTTAGAAACTAAACCTTCTTTTTATTTCCTTTTTGTAGCATTTGGTAATTATTCAGCTGTGAACCCTGCTTGTTTAAAGAACATGCCAAATCAGAGGGGAGAAAGATTTAAAGGAAAGAAAATTAAATTATATATAGATGGAAAATAACTCAATTGTAGGTGTCTATCAGATTATTCAAGAGATTAACTCCTGACATGCTTTTACTTGGGCTTTGTCACAAAAATCTTCAGCAATTTGGTGGCATAGGCTTCATGGTTGCAAGGCATTTTTTTTTTCTGTCGAACTGATGAAGTTAAATCTTCAGTTCTCGAAAGCACTTGAGTAGAGATGTTTTACAAACTCTCCTTAGTTTTTTCCCCCCAATAACATGTGGATCATTGATCCCCTTCTAGTTATATCCCTAATGCTATGATTTTCGGAGTCATTCGTAGTGGTTCATTTGGAAAGTTCATTCAAATGTGTGATTTCCAATAGCAGGTTCCTTCCTGGTAGCTGGCTTTCTGACTTTTGTAGCATGTTTATTACTATTTGGACAATATCCAATGTAATCTTAGGACTTGGTATAATCTTTGTGTAAACATTTTTCTACACTTTCCCTGTGAAGTTTCGAAATACAAATGTATTTTGCCCTTTTTTCTTATTTTATTTTTATGTACTATCGGTATATGGCTTCTAGCAGAACTATCGTAATGTTTGGTATGCTGTTTACAGGAGGTTCATGACTACTTGAAGACCATCTGTCCTGACCTGCACATCACTAGAGGTGAATATGACGAGGAAACACGCTACCCAGAGACCAAAACTCTAACCATTGGTCAATTTAAACTTGGAATATGCCATGGCCACCAGGTCTGATTTCCTTTTCTTTCTTGTGATTCTTCTGCTTTAGTTGAACTTAACTTGGGGTCGTGCATTGACCTCCTGGGGTCAGGCTGACCTCTAATTGGTAGTAGATAGAACTTCATCTAACTAATTTAATATTGCAATAGCAGCTTTTGTGCGTCCTCTTCAGCATTTGCTATAGTGGTAGACTTGATAGCATCAAAACTGTCTCCTCCCTTGAGCCTAAGAACCACTGCCCCGCCCCCCCTTTCTCCATACCTCAGCACGCCATATGATATGCCAATGTATAGGTTTCTGGCTGCAAATAAAATGCTGGTTTTAATCTGATCTTATCATAATCTTTCTGGAATTTTGCCTTTCTGAAGGTTATTCCATGGGGGGACCTGGACTCACTGGCCATGCTTCAGAGACAGCTGGATGTTGATATTCTTGTGACTGGTCATACACATCAGTTCACAGCATATAAACATGAGGCTGGGGTGGTAATAAACCCAGGATCTGCCACTGGTGCCTACAGTAGCATCACCTATGATGTCAATCCTAGCTTTGTGCTGATGGACATCGATGGCCTTCGTGTTGTTGTCTATGTTTATGAACTAATTGATGGAGAGGTAAAAGTTGATAAGATCGATTTCAAGAAAACAACAGCATCTGCAAACTCGGCTCACTGATGACATGATGCTGCTGTTTTGGACTACATAAATTTGTTCAAGCTTAGCGGTCCATTTGCTTGTGTGTATGTTTGAGCTTTAGCTTTACTTCAATGTGGATTTTCGTGCGTGCCCTCTTCCTTTTTCTTACTTTTCATTATACCTTAGTTCGTCCGATGATATTTTGAGAGGCTGTAATTAGATGATAAAAGGAATGAGGCTTTATTGGATGGTTTATTCATTCATTTATGATCCTTTATGACGCTAACTCCCCATTCTATCTTCAAGCTTTCTTTACTTTGTACCAAGTATATCTCAGTGTAACCAGCTACTGCTGCTTCCCTCACCGTCTTAGCCTTGCGCCGCAAAATGCCATCATCCTCCTATGTTTCCAGGGATCCTTTTTAACTCAGGCACTGTATGACAATCTCCTGCATTTGCTAATGCTGCTCGAATGAAAGGTCGTAATATAAAAGGATATGGCACTTCTTTCTCTGGTTCTTTGGAGGGGCCAAAGGTCCTGATCTACGATTATATCCCGGGAAAGCTACCCTGATGTCTGCTCCCTGCAGTTATCTAGCTTCGTTAGGTGAATCTCTCAGAATCATTGCCCCACAAGGATCATTGTACAGGCTGGTTTTTACCAGGACATCTTTACAACTGTTCCCTTCCCCCCCCACCCCCCCCCCCCCAGCAGTTTTCTAACTCCGTTAGGTGATTCTCTCAGAATCATCACCCCAGGATCATTGTCAAGGCTAGTTATCAGCAGGACATCTGCACAACTGTTGCCTTCCCTCCAAATGAGCTCCAAATATGGCGCTCATTTGCCACCACAGAATCAGTTTCCTGTTTCCGGTATCACCTTCCTAACTCTCAAATTCCATGCCAGCCACAGCCCGTACGTTATAGCCCATAACTGAGTAGCTATATTACTAACAAGTAGCAATTCTAAAGATTATGGCAATTCGCAGAAGTCAATTGCCTAGGCTGTGAATTTGTTCATATTTGCATGGTGCAAGCTTAGCAAATAAACTTATCACTGCTTTCTTCGTTAAAATTATGTGGCTAGATATTAACGTTTAAGTCATGTGCTACTATGGATTAAACACTAGGCACAAAATTATCTAGGGAAAATTATTTAAAATGTCGCTCACAGTTCGCCAACTAAATTTTTTCAACCTTCGCTTTTCAAAAATTAATTTTACGTCCCTTGTAAATTCAAGTTAGCAAAATTTAATCCTAACCTAAGTTTCTAACTGTTTTTTAGCCTGAAATTACCGTATGACTTACATGCAATCATTTTTTATAGTATACAGAAAGATCACTTTTTATTTTTTTATTTTTTTAGTGGCAAAAATGAATATGGGTTGGTCAGATCCCACTTTTTTAGAGAAAAAAAATTATTAGAGTTCGTGTTAGATCCTACTTTTTAAAGGACAAAAATAAATATGGATGGAGTCATTTGTTTAGCTACAAATGCAATCTAACCTTTTTGTCCCTTAAAGAAAAAAAAACTATATATGGGTCATATGATGAATTTAGAATAAAACATCAAATTTTACCGACTTGATATTATAAGAGACATAAAGTTACCATTATTTCTCCTGCTTGGAGACAGATGTCGTTCCCATGATTACAAGCTATTTTCTTCTAAACGATACTTTTAATCCTGAGCTCTAGATATTTTGAAATCAACCAGCAGAAATAGAGACCATGAATCATCTTTTAATTATCATATCATTGCTTAGATATAAACAAGCCATGCAAGGGCATGATTATGCAAAAATAAAATATGCACGGAGAAAAATTTGTTAATTATGAGTATATACACACCAACTAATAAAAAACGATTTGTCTAACGGTACCCATAGGACACTCGTCAAGATACATTTCAGGTGTTATATTTTTGAAAATATAAAATTAATTAGAAAAAGTAAATAAATACAAGGGAGGGTAAGCAAGATTAAATAGGAAAAGTGTATAAATACAAGAGCGAATAATAATTATTAGTATATATATACATATATATATACTAGTAATAGTTCACGTGCTTTGCACGTGATTGTAATATCTTAAAATATATTATTTTTCAGATACGTAGTACTAAAAATTTTTTATGAAAATTTGATCATCAACATCATAGTATAGTTTTTTTAAGCTAGTTACTTTTAAAATTTTATTAAATGAAAAGAGACAGAAAACATTCCAATGTAGTTGACATATCCCTTAGAATTGAATTTGAAATCACGAACGAAACACTTTTTGATTTATAGCTTGAACTCTAACATATCAAATATTGATAATATCATGTTTTACCAAAATTATTGTATATTCATGACTCTATTGCATATAAACCACAATCATCACAATTTTTTATAAGCGAAGAATATAATTAAGTTACAAAAATAAATATAAATGTAATTTGAATTCTTTGTATTATATTAATTCTATTTTTATCAATAATGGAGTATAAATGATCCATCACGTAAAGTTGTTTTGGCTTGTATATTCTAACAATTGAAATTTTATAGATAGAGATAGTTGAGTTTTTCTATTTTCCTTTTCTTTTATTCATGTTTTTAGCACAATCCAATGCGAAGCAAGAGCAACAAGTCTATTTTTTCATATGAGGACAATATTTTTGGCTTTAATATTAGTTTTTTTAATGATCATGAAATTGGAATGAGAATTGTGGCTAATTAATAATTTCAATATAAATTTTTTGTCTATTGCAGTGTTTTAGTGTTTAATTGCCAACTTTTAATCCATAACTGCTATCATTATTATCGATTATTGGAATGCATTAAATCTGTCTAATTACAATTGTCACCATAAATGAAATTTTACTTAATTTTAAAGCTTTTCATTTCATAATCGCTTCCATTATTCACTAATATTGCAATGCAATAAATGTATGTAATCATTAGAAAAATAAGGGTATTTTGGATATCACCAAAAATAATTTGGATATCATTTTCATTTTATATTTACTCTTATTATAATCCTTATTTTATCATTAGAGATGGTTTCTGACTTGATGGATGGAATTGGTTTGTTCAAATCAATACAAATGAAGCATTACTATATTATTGTCAATAACAATGTTTGTTTTCCCCTGGATATTAGTGATTTGGATATTGTCTTTGGTATTATTTGAATTGTATTCTAACTTTTTAATTCATTCGCTATTTACTTTATGTCATTTTATAAATAGTTTTCAATTTTATTTCGATTTTTCTTGTTTTGATCAGTTGCTATTAATGATAATAGTGGTTTGTATGGTGCTATTTTAGATTCCTTTTTTCTAGTTTAATACTGCTATTTCAGTTATAAAGGTGTCATCACTTTTTGTATATTGAAATTTCATTGGATGCAACATGAAAAATTCTTCATATTGGTAAAAGTGCATAATTGTAAAATTTATTTGTGATATTTGTGTGAAGATATACATATGAATAAGGATTTCCTTGTCATTGTATGTTTCTCCATTTCTAGAGAGTATCTATTTTTTGAAATTGATTTTTTTTAATAATCTCAACTAATGACTAATGAGAAATTTTTCATGCTTCAATTAAGAAATTTTGATACGTATAATAATAGGAGATGGAGTTCAAGGGTAGGTAAATAGTTTTTAATGAGGAATTTTTAATTATAATTACCAATACCATTAAAATGTAATCAATTGGAGTGTTTTATTTCTTTGAATTAGTGCCACATTAAAAGGTAATAATTCTAATTAAAAGACATGAGGGTAATTTAGGAATAACAAAAACTAAGATAAAAAAGTGCTTACACTTGCACTACCCAATACCAACATTCATACTTTTTATATAGTAATGATAATGATATATATAGTAGGTTAGGTGAATACTATGTATGTTAATGAGTGCCCTAAGGGCATCCGTTAGAAAAATCCGATAAAAAATAATAATAATAAAAATTTGTTATTAATAAGACCAGGGACAAAACTATCTACGAGGAAATGAACCTAGTGCAAAAATAAGCTTTGCATGGAGAAAAATTGGTTAATTATGAGTACATATAGAGCAACTAGTAATAAAAATTTGTTACCTTACTAGAGGTTCTTCATCAAATAAAAATCCATTGGTCTCCTATGACATGATTAATTTTTTTTCTGTAAGAAGAATCTAATTTTCCAAAATAACCCTTTTCCAAAAGGCAAACAAACACAAATATGAGATGCATGCATTTTCGATGCCCTTTACCGGGAATAAGTCAAGATTAAAATTCTGTGAATATATCTCCAAATATTTCTAGGCAAATACAAGGTGGTACAAACACCATGTGCTTAAGAAGAAAACCTTGATCATTTGATGGTAACAAATCTCTGTATGTATATTTTCTTGATGTTCCCACAAAATTTTATAGAGAGTAATTCTTAATTGCAGCATTGTTTAGTTGGCAAGCTCATCAATGAGACATATATGTACCCAAATAGTTCCAGCTGATAATAAGTATCTGAGGTCGGTTTTAGTTGCCACATTGCTCATTTCTTTTCAAAATTCTCACAATCCCAACTTTCCTAAAAACTGCCATTTAATTACTCAATTAATACACAAAATCTTGATAATAATTAATCAAATCTCTGGACTTGCCTAGGATGTTTATATATATGAAGAACTGAATTGGGCATTCTTCAGAAACCATTCTCGAAATTCTTGTGTACCAAAAAAAAAAAAAAAAGGTCATTATTTTCTTGGATTTTTTTCTTTCAAACTTTAGAGAATGGAGCATGAAGCTGATACACCATCTGATGATTTTTGTGATGCCTGGCAGGCTGATCATCTTGAAATACCCAAAACTGATCAACCTGCACCATCCGATGATGGTGATGATGATACTCAACAATTCTTCATCAAATTTAAGGTGGAGCTCATCTATCCACCAGACATCACATTAGAAGATGATGAAGATTATGTGCTAGTTGAATTTGGTTTGGAAAGCAGCACCTCAATTCACCAATTTTGGGCTCCTTGCAAAAGATCAGGCAGTGAAAACTTGTCATGGGATGAAATCTCTACCATGCTAACAAGAATCAATGTTCCATTGCATAAGCAGCCATCCATTTTACACCGAATTTCAACCTGTGCTAATCATATAGCCAATGCAGATCATAACAGGTCTAAAAAAGTATTGCCTATGATGGTTTCGATAAGTATTCTTGTCGATTACTCCTGCTACAAGCAAGAAGATGCTAGCACTTATGTGCTGAGGAACAACGCAGATGTTGCCAAATTGATGCCTGTTCCTGCTAGTAATGAATCAGTTGAAGGACTGAAGAAGGAGATTCTTGAAGATCAGGGCAATGTTTCCGTTAAACAATGCATGATTTGCCTGGAAAACCTTCAAGCTGGATCCGAAATCATGGGCATGCCTTGCTCTCATCTCTATCATCAAATATGCATTTTGCATTGGCTTAAGATTAGCAACTTTTGTCCCATTTGTCGCTTCCAGTTGTCTGCTTGAGTTTCTTGGAATTTCATGATGTTTAGGGAGTTGGGATCAGGTTCTACTAAGGCCCTTTTCTGGCCTTTAGCCTCTATTTTCTATAGTTAATAATCTGATGGAAGTTGGGTCCTTTAAAAATGGTGAAGTTTATTTGCTTTGTGACATCAGTTTATTTAATTCCTTGGGGGCAAGGATAGAATTAATTGTTGAATACAAGTACAACTAGACACATGAATATGAATATTACTAAATAAAAATACTTTTTTTAATTTAATTTTTTTTTAGCCGGGGATCCTTCCTCATTTTTTCAATCCCACTCCTCTCTCCTGTCAAAAAATAAAAAATAAAGTACTTTAATTCTCCTCATTACGCTATTTTTTTTCCTCAATCTTGAACCCTCACCCTAGATAAAAACTTGCACGAGTAACGCATCAAAAGATATATCAATTGTACCCTTTGGTTATACTTCTTGCATTCGAACTGCAATTCAAGAACATTATGGCTTAGAAACCCTAACGATGAATAACAAAATTATATTCAAATTCCGAAGTTATTGTTCTTGGTGTGAACGATATGGATCCATGCAGCATAGAGTAAGTGAGACATAGATTTATTTCAAAGCCATATACATAAGAGGGAAGAAAAGCAAAAGAAGAAAGGAGAATGTGTTAATGACCGATTATGATTTTATACATGAAATGCTAAAATAAGTTGATTGACGATTAACTCTTAAATCATTCATATAAAATCTAAAGTGTGGAAGGAACTAATTAAAAAGGTAGGAAGAAAGCCAGAGCTAAAGATTGTTGTTTTTAAGAACCTTAGTAGAATCTTCAATTTCGGTATTAAAGGGGAAATTGACACAGCTAGTATATATGGTGCAAAAAAGTAGAGACAACTTTTCAAAAAGATTTTATGACACAATATAATAGTTTTTTAGAATGGTTCAAAAATAAGAAACTGTTTTCTCAGAGGGTTCTGTGTCACAATATAGGTTTTTTCTCCCCTCTATCCTACAGAAAACCTATATTCTATGTATATAGGATAGGTTTGAGCGTCTGTATTCAGATTTCAAAGATTTTATTTTGAGCGTCTGTATTCACAAGCCAATCTTGCTCAATTTGAAAATGTATTAAAAAAATTTTATGGTGAAAAATTAGTGCTCTTTGTGTTTAACCTAAAGTACTAGAAAATAGGAACACCTAAAAAATATAAAATCTAGTACATGAATAACTCCAAGATAGCTCTTCACATATAGAATACTGCATTTATGAGTCACTAATAATAACAGTTAACAAAGCAAACATCAAATTAAGGAGGACAAAGGCTAAGTGCTTGTATAAATAGGCACTCTTGTGTCTAGCAATGCAAAGGAAAGAAAAATACAACCCCTAATGATGAGCTGTGAACCTATAAACCATAACATGGAGGTAATTTTCTCCAGGGTTAACAATCTGAGAAGGGAAATTTGGATGATTAACTGAATCAGGAAAACCTTGCGTCTCCAAGGCAAGTCCCCCATATCTATGGTAGGTAGCACCATCTTTCCCTAGTGTATCATTCAACATATTACTTGTGTAAAACTGTACACCTGGTTTATTGCTCCACAGCTCCATCTTCCTACCTGATATAGGTTCTTGCACAACTGCAACTTTGTGTACGTGCCCATTGGGTACATAATCGACCACATAGTTTATATCATATCCAGAAGGAAGCTCATTGAACTTGCCACCAATACTTCTGGATTGAAGGAAATCATAGGGGGTTCCTTGTACAGGAACGATTTGCCCGGTTGGGATCAGCTTGTCATCAACTGGGGTGATCTTCGACGCGAAAAGCTGTATGTCATGTGAAAAAATATCACCACTGCCATGGCCAGCAAGATTCCAGTAGCTGTGGGATGCCAGATTAATCGGTGTGGCTTTGTCAAGTGGGGTGGCTTCCATCTTCAGGCCTAGCCTGTTTCCTCCAATAATCATGTACGTGACATACACATCGACTGCACCAGGGAATCCTGCCATCATGCTAAAAATTGTCATTCTCTAGCAATAACATGCCGGAACAAAAAAAAAAGCGAAACAGGGAATGGGACAGAATATCTGTTGAATGCCGGTAAATACTGAAGGGTTTTTATAAGAAACAACGACTCAATATATAAGTTACAAATGCGATGCAATAATAGGAAACAATTATGATTTATACCTTGTTCACCATCATAGCTGTGATAGTGGAGGGAGACATGGGAGTTCTTTTCGTAGCCTGTCACCTCCCATATAACATCACTAAATCCTCTGGTACCACCTGAAGTGGAAGTAGTCATGTCAAGAATGACTAGAATTCCAGGGTAGACTTAACATGTGTTTTGATAAGAATGCAGAATTGAGAATACCATGAAGTGTGTTTCCATGATCATTTGCAGGTAAAGTATACCCTACACCATTCAGAGTAAATTTTGCCCCTCCAATTCTGTTTGCTACGCGGCCAATAAGACCACCAAAATAGGTTGAATCATTCTGCAAGATGGGAACAATAAGTGCTTATAAGTACAGCTAACCCCATTCCTAGAATACGAAATTCAGTCGCCCAAAATTTCAAGAACACATGAAGAAGAATGGAAAAAGACTTGATCTTCTTATCCAACCATTGGATGGGATTAATTCCATTCTCTGGTAACTAAAAAAAATCAACTGCAAAAAGAGTGAGGCCTGGAAAACCAAAAGAGAATAAAAAAATCTATATAATGTAATTGAAGTCTAGTTCAAGTTCTTTGTCCCTTATATATTGAGAATTGATTACTTCCACTCTCTTAATTCTTTTACAAAATTGATTCGTTATCTTTTTTGAGTAGTAAGGCATTTATTTAAACCCCAGCATAAAATTCATCTGTCTAGCCCAAAACATAAATTCAAGGGGTGTCATTATGGTAAATTGCAGATGGCAAGACCATTATACCATTAGTTTGCCTTTAGTCATCTCTGCTTATAATGTCAGAAATGCTTCTTCCCTCTTATTCACGTAGTTAAAAACCATTAATCAGGTTACACTCGTCTATTGTATTAAAAAGTGTTAATTGAACTACACTTCATATATAGTAGTGGGTGAGAATACCAATTTGGAAAAAAATTGAAAAACCCCTATCATGAAATTATATCATAAAGTGAATTTGTCAACAAAAAAGATGAGAAGGGAGGCAAAATTATATCATAAAAGACCAAAATGAACATTTTTATCGTCCAAGAAAGTTAGGCATGAAACTCATTCAACTGATATTGATACAACAAAAAGACAGACTTGTTTACTGTGGTGTTGATGCTAACCTTGTATCCATCAATGGTTGGATAGCCAAGAACAACATCGTCCAATTTTCCTGAATCAGAAAAACCCACAAAAAAAAAATCAATAGTTAGAATAAGAAACAACATAAATAAGTATCAAATCAGCAAATTCTCACCATGAATTACACGAAAAGAAAAAATGAAGAAGAGGAAGGCTATAGTGAACAAACCATTTCTATCAGGAACGATGACAGAAAGGAGGGTAGCACCATAGTTAGTGACCTTGATAGAGATCTTTCCATTTGTCAACTCATACACATTGATGTAATTATCGTAATCAGTTGCATAAACGTTGTTGCTAAACAACAAAGTTAAACCAATCAGAACAAAGAAATACACCATAGATGGTGCCTTGGACGCCATACTAGACTAGAATAGAACGCAGAGAATATACTAGACGACAGCAACAAATGTTTTTTTGTCTGCTTGCCTAGCATAGATTACTATTATGTTATATACTTGGTAGCAATCGAAAGGATATTGATGGATGAGGGGTGGAGAGAAGAAACGGGATTTGTCTCAATCCAGATAATAACCCATCTGTAAAATCCATAACAGCAGTATATTGGATAAGGATGATTGATGATTGATGATTGAGCAGGTGTGAACGTTGGAGGGAAATCAGGGAAGAGATTATATTGTCTTTCCATCTAGAGTTGGCTGGCGAAATCATTGACTCTTCCCAAAAATGCATGCACAAAATTCGCGCTAAACGTCGTTTTCCATACCTGGAATGTGTTCCTGATCATTGTCATATTAAATATTGAATGCTTTTATGCCTTAAAGATATCTGAATTTGAATGCCACTCGTCAGAAAAATCCATACTAGTACATAGTCAAATCTCTATTAAGATGTTGCTCAGATATTTAATGTCTGAATAAGTAAAATTAATTAAAAGAAGTGTATAATACATGGAACATAAAACTTCGATGTGAAAATAGTTCAATGAACTCTATTTCTTGAAAATCTTGTTTTCTTAAATGATTATATATATTATGAGAGAATATTAATTTGTATATCATTAAAAGATAACTGATTAATTGATGTGACAAGGATTGAATATTCTTACGCAATGGTCCATCCATCCGCTAAGCTGTCGAATTCAAACAATTAACTATCTATTAGAGTCGTACTATTACTTAAGCAGTGGGAAAGAAGAATATTCCTCAAAGAAAATATGAGAAAGAAGGGAAAATGGGAACAATTAGTTTGAAAAATTTGTCTGATTGCTTTGTCTTTTCTATTGCCCGCCCTGGCAAACTTCTTGAAATGGATATTTTTGGATGCAAGTGACGACTCAAGACTAAAGAGAAACCCCTCATCAAATTTTGTCCACCCAGAAAAATCAAGCCACGACTTCAGTATGATTTAGACCCCGTATGAGTTGCGGTGTTTTTAATAAAAATGCACTTTAAATGTTAAAAGTACTTTTAAAATATCTAGTGAACATCATCTTATAAAATTAGGAATAGAGTTTTTGATATAAAAATTACTTTTAGCAAAAGTTGAAATTTGATGCTTTTACGGTAGCTTTTATCAAGTTAACTTTTTTTTTTTTAATGTTCTTGCATTTGGCAGCATACCGATTACCTGCGTGATGACGATGTTTTTTTCATTTTGGGAGTAAGTTGAAAATCTAGACTGCAATTTATACTAGAATTTTGGTGAAATCAAAAATAAAGAATTTATTACTTTCAGTTTCAACAGCTATTGTCAGCTTAGCTACTATGTCTACAAATCTGGAGCAGTCATAACAGATTTCTGATGCTATGAACAACAATCAATCATACAGGATGCTGATCGCCAAAATGAAGTGTGATCGGTTAATGAATAAATGTAGCAGATATCAGAAATGATTTCATGAGAGAACGTTGAATGCTTGAGCTCCACGAGCAACCTTGATAAACACATCTTCCAAAGTGGTATCTGCAAGACCCCAAGCGTGAACTGTGAATCTGCTTTTGGCATTCTCAACTGCTTGGAAAACATCAGAAATCTTGATTTCATGCTTTGGCAACTCAAACTTTTGAGTGCCGGATAAATGGTATGTCCTGTTGGCATTTGGGGACAGATGTCTCACCAAGTTCTCCACTTCAACCTCATGAACAGCCGATGTTGTCATCGTAAACACGTAAAAGCCCCCATATCTAGCCTTCAACTGAAACGCAATATATCCAAATGAGACCGATAATGCTCCTCTTTCAGATTTCAGATTTCACATTTAAGCCGGTCAATAAAAAGCTCGATTCTTAAAAAAGAAATGCAGCTTGTGAATCCCGTTGCGCGGTCCATTTAGAGGTGGCAGGGAACTTAATTAGGAGAAGTCTAAAAGCAACACAGTTATCAATCAATCTTATAGCACAGACACTGATAATGCATTTTCCCAGTGAAAAAAGGTTCCAAAGTCATTACCTCTTTGGGGTTACCTATACACTGCAAACTCCCATCAACAAAAATTCCCAATCTATCACACAAATGCTCTGCCTCTTCCATCGAATGTGCTGAAATAATTCCACAAGACAAGCGAGTATAAGTCACTCAAATATGTCACCAATAACAAGATTCAAGCCACTGTAACCAACAGAATGATTTTAGGTGATAAATGTCTGAGAATTTGTTAGGTTTGTGCCCTCAGGAGGCTGCTTGCACTTATGGGAGAAAGAGTGCGGTCTTAGGAGCAGATTTCATTGTGTATTTGATTTTCCCAGTCTAAAACTAGCAGAGATCCCCACTGATTATGCTTCAAATGTCCTATACTCGGTAAACATAAGCAAAGGGTTTCAGCCACCAGTATAGGTATGGAGTCTGAATTATAACAACAGGTAAGCACAATTGTCTCATTTTGGTACAGACCACTGCAAGGAAAACAATATTGCAATATAGGAAACAAGGTTCTTTTCTAATTTTCATGAGAGAGAGAGAGAGACAGAAAGAGAGATGGAGAGAGAGAGACAGAAAGAGAGATGGAGAGAGAGAGGTAGATATTACTAGTGAGTATTATTGCTCTGTCTTGCTTTGCCCTCTTCACAACATTCCATAAGTTATTTCTCGAAGCTGGATCCAGTCCTGTACTGGGCTCATCCATATACACAACCTAACAAATTATCCTAAGAAGCTATGTTAAAAGGTGAGCTGCTTTAATTATCTTAGTAATAAATGGAAGAGGATGTAGGCCTACTTTGGGATCTCCAATCAGTGAAATTGCAACGCTAAGCCTCCTCTTCATACCTCCACTATATTTCCCAGCTTGCTTGTCAGCAATGCCTCCATGAAATAGGTTTACACTCTTAAGAGATTCTTCCACTGCCTGCAACGGCTCATTACCAAATTCAGAAATCGTCCAACGTGACAAAAATCCCAAGACAATTTTCATTTCATACATGTGTTACTCTCCCACTCTCTGTAGCATCTTTAATGTCATTTGAATCAGTATGCAGCAAGCCATGACAAAGAAAGTACGAGTAAAATGCAGAATAAACACTTGCTATCCATCTAGATAGTGTTCTCCTTTGTTTGGACTCTAATGTCGTTGCTAACCATTATGAAGCTGCAAATTCTTGATATAACAACTGTGATTAGATTCTGCTGATTTAAAGTCTATGACTTCATGCAATAGTTTTAAGATTTACTAATACAACTCTCCCAGCACTCTTCTCACGAATTAGGGCAAAAATGATTGCCACAGGATATCAACTTAGTCATTTAAACATCCACCAATTACTGTCATCAGATTTAACAGCAAAATATTCCCACAGTCATTCCTTTTAGAAGCACCAATCCCAAATTGCTAAGGTACATTATGTTGCCAGATCAAAAACAACATTGCTTACCTGTGTTAAAGCAGCACCTTTTAGGTTCTTAAGTCTTCCATAAAAGAGCAGGTGCTCTCTCCCAGTTAGTGTTTCCCACAGAAGACTGTATACATTTAACATAGTAAATGGAAGACATGTAGGGGATAAACTGATAAACAGAAATAGACGAAATTGTTTATAGTAAATTAAAATAATAAATAACATCAATGCATACTCATGTTGTGGGCAGACACCCATGCTGGTATAAATGCTATCCATCTGGCTCCAAATATCAAGCCCTTGAACATATGCAGTACCAGAGCTTGGTTTTATAAGTCCGATCATCTGTTAACAAAAATACAAGGATAGAAACAAATCTTTCAGTGTCTGGCCAAGATAGGAAACTAAACCCAGAAGCTGATCTCAATAAAAGTTCATGGAGAATATTGAAAGTTATATTCAAATACGTTAAACAAGAAACATATGCAAAAGCCAACAAAATAAAATGTTTGCTTTTTGTTACAGCTTGGATGGTTACTACTTCAGTAATATATAAATGAAGCAAGAACATTGAACTGACCATATTTATAAAGGAAGTTTTGCCTGCACCATTAGGCCCAAGCATACCAAAGCATTCCCCACGGGGCAAAGCCAGTGACAGTCCTCTCACTGCAAATTTCTCTGGGTTTCCATCCCTTCCTGGATACACCTTTTTAAGATTGTCACAGATGATGGCATGACCTGTGCTGGGCTCGAGCATCAGTTGTTCAACCTTCTCTCTCTGAGGATGAAAGATGGAATAACAATTAAAAATGCAGACATACAGAGGAGTTAATCATGCAGTAGCCTATCTTTTCACAGCAATATTGATTACATAACTGATGGGGTCATTCCGAATAAAAGAAAAAGATGCTTGTTAAACAAACTAAAATTTTATATGCAACAGTCCCATTTGTGAGGCAAAGGTGAATTTTAGTGCATATTCAAAAAGTGAAGATAACTATAGTTACTTAACAAATACAGTTCATAATCACGGAACTTCAAGTGCTGAAACACTGGTCAGCACTCTCAATTCAAATGCAGGGCAACATTTTTTCTTTTTTAAAATTTTTTTTTCCTGACCCCGAGCTTATGATCAACTAAAAAGGAATTAATGAAATTACCTCTTGGAGAACATCAGGTTTCTCCATGCCAACAAAAACTTTAGATCCCTGCCTTTGCAAACTAGGCTTTCGGAAGGATGATAAGGGCTTCTTTCGGAAGTTTTGCAAGAAAAAAGTAGGACTTTTTCCTGATGATTTAACTTGATCAACATAAAACGCAATGAGAAGAAGCACCCACCATTCAATAAACATAATGACTAAGACTTCTTTCATCCCATTCTTGCTATCATTTAGATCTTTCCATCGCATCCCATCTGTCCCCATATAGTTTCCCGCAAATGCATATTGTGCAAACTCATACAAGCCCCGATAAAGGGAAAATCCTGGATATAATTCCATGACTATGATCCAGCCTCCTGAACAATTTTCAGATCATTCTTAGTATGATGAAACAAGACAACAATGAACACCAAAAAAATTGTAGAAACAAAACCATACAAATTGAAAATAGGCAGATAAGAAGGTCATGAATTGCAAAACGCAAAGGAAGTTAAAAAAAATGATCTGGAGTCCATGTTTTAAAGTTAACAGTATTTGAAATCCATTCAAACAATCCTGATAATAACATCAATGAATTTCATATGAGAAACTGTCTAATGTTGTGAGTTGACCTCCAACCTCGAACTACAGAGAACCAACATGACAGCGGAATGATTATTGATGTTCTATCATCTTTGGGGTTACAATTATGCTTGGAAATCACTTTTGCAGATGTCATTTTCCCTAAGTAAGGTACATGTTACATTACTTAATTTCTATAAAGTGTAGACAATATCCCAGCTTTTGTTTTATCCTTTCCAATGCAGGCGGGATTCCAACAATGACCACATGCTAAAAATGGGATTTGTCACCATGAAACAAATGATCTCAAAGTGTCTTCAAATTTATATTACTATCAACAACAAATTGAACATAGTTCAGGACACACACAATTCTTGACTCGCACTGACACAATCAAAAGCTTATACTATGCTACTTGGGGCCTATGGATAATAGAACTCCAACAGACAATAGTGTTGGTTGCTATTTTATCCATGAGCCTTCTGAAAAGACTTCTCCTTTAGTGTAACGGAATAATAATCTGGCATATAACACGAGACAATGGCACAGTTAAGGCTTTTCACTTACTCGGGAATGACGAATCTTCAAGAAAGAACTGGAAAAGAAAGCCACCCAAGAGACCACTTCCAAAGACCATTATGTACCCTAGAACTGTGACAATTATATAAAAACATGAATTTGTGAGCATTATAGTACGTTTGCCCTGTTAAAGAAATGATATCTACTAGCTGAAACTACACCTGTAGCAGTCTTGACATTTGAGAATAATGCAGCAACAAGAAAAGCCAATGATACTTGCAAGTTTATGTAGAAAAAGTAAAATATCAGCTGGATAGTGTAATCATTAAGTGTGAAGAACTTCAATCCTGCAAGAACAAAAATACTATATAATTTTAGTTAATCAAATAAAAGATCAAAATAAAAGAAGTGATCTGTTGCTTGTGGTGTTACCTATCACTGATCCAAAAATGACAAAAACTAGCATGTATACAGAAGACAATACAACAAAATAAGCGTAGGAAATCATCCAATAGGGACCATCGCCAACCCCATGCATTTTCATCATGATTCTTAGCCTTTGTTGCTTCTCATAAACCAGAGAGCCTAGTACAACCTATCCAAAGAGGAGAATTGATCAAAGAGCAGAATAATTAACTTAATGCATGTATCATGAGGCAGGACAATAATAAATTCAAGCATTATAACGAGCATAACAACATTCTTGAACAATTTCAACCATGACATTGCTTATACTAAGGCTACACAATGTAAGCTTTTTTTTTTTTTTTTGAAGATGCAACTTATGTTAAACAAATCAATAACTAGAGAAACTTAATGATGGAATCTGAGAAAATTAGCACAAACTTCTCTCATGTTTCAGTTTTCCAAGCTAAGATGAGACTTGTGTTGGAAAAAATTTTACCAAAGTGATGTTTCATCTACCCAATTCTAAATCTTACTAGTGTTGGAAGCAAAGTAGTTAAATAACTAATTGCATTCAACTACTTAAATACAAAACACTTGAAAGCTCCACTGAGCTACTATATCTGATCAATATCTTTCAACAGTCACTAAAATTAGGAGAGAAGATCATGATTTCATCAAGAAGAAAAACATCTTAACTGGATATACTCAGATTATGTTTTCCATTTACAGCTACAATATATCAAGATGGAAGCTTGAGTAGTAGAGTGAAACAATTCCATATGAGATGATACACTTAATTTACTCACAGGGAATAGTTTTATAATAACCCACGTAAAGAATAGTGGTCCAAGCAGAGAAGAGAAATCCAGCCTGAGCTTTGTTTCTGGCTTTGGCATTTCTTTGACAAATTCAAACAGCATTTTAGTACCAGGTCCAAGTAAAAACTGGAGATAAGCATTTGATGCCTGCAAATGTAGCGGCCAAATGTTAACCCAACATATATGACCTCTTTGGGTTTATGTAATACAGATTTCAGTTTGACAAAGTCAGATGTGCATTCAAGCACATTTCAGTAGCTACAACTGTGAACAATGACAAAGCCTCACTAATCAATAATGATGAGATGCCAGTGATTGAGACATATTAAGGAATGTTGATAATAAAAACAAAGTTTCAGCGGCTACTCAAAGAGTTCTTAAGATAGACACTACAAATTCTGCAAATATTGGTATGCTTAGCATGAGAACAAACTCCTAGATGGTCCTACCAAAGATTTATTAGGACAGGCAACAAATGGAGCAAAAATTAAGGAACACATAGAAGAACCTCTGACACCTTACAGCAGTTAATTGTCCATGAAAGGTTACCTGGTTACATCAACATCAAATATGCTTCAGAGGCATATTAGATAACTCCAATCACACATTGAAAGGTCCTATAAATCTATGTATCATCCAAAAAATACATTTTTTATTAAACAAGAATGTAACTCTTCAGAGGACAAACTGAAGATGGTGCCCTGACTTTTGCAATATCTTTGCAGAGAATGAACAATTATTTCACCTTCTTTATTGTCAAATAAACAGAAGTACAACTCTTAGCGGAGGAAACTCAGGTGAATTGACCTTCCCATTAACATTTAAAAAATCACAGTCCATTATCAAAAAAGAAAGCCTTGATATTTGACTCAAACTTTTTCTTGCAAGGAATTGTATAGAGAAAAGCAGAATTGAATGAGGAAGCAACTAAAAAGCTTTAACAGAAACAAAGGACCAAAAATCACATAATCATGCTTGAAAAGTAAATTTCCACAGGTTGTTTTCGTCGCCAGCAATGTTATTTGTGACAATGGTAAAAAGAAAAGGCTCTGATAAGCTGCATGAGCTCAATCATGAAAGGGGTCATATTTTTTGGCATTTTCTTCGTTACAGGGTCAACCTATAGAAAAATTACGAAAAGAGTTCTATTTCCTAATTATAGAAAAAGGATGCTGTGACTTAATTGAGAACGTTGGAACAATTATAATGTAATTCAGTTTACCTTTCATGTTTGGAAAATTAAGTTGATAATGAGATGGAAAAAATTTGCTGCTCTTTGACTCAGGAATCTCAGTTCTCACGTTGAAATTTACGGCATTGTTGGGGATGGAAACAACTATAATCTATTGCTTTAATTAGCTTGAATCGTATCCCAAAATCTAGTTTTGCTTCCCACTTATAATTCAGAAGACATATGCATGGATGTAACAGTTGTAAGTTATTAATCCACAGAAAATGAGGTAAACAGATGGTGCTAACTATAACGCAATCTGAAGCCAAATGTGCGCAACTTATAAATCAAAGTAATTATCAGGATAGCATGCAATTGCTCATACAACTACAGATATATCTTCATTTCTTCACCTCATCATTCCAGTGGCTGGAGAGATACTATTATTTGAAGCAGCACAACAGATAGAAGATAGAAGTACCTAACAAAGATTTGTTGCATCTGTGCAATTTACCTCATTTTCTTACTTTTTTGCAATCTTTTTACCAGTACATAACTAAAGTATGAATTTCCAAAAGCACATTAAACTAATAAAGAAAAGAAAAAGAAAAAAATGAAGATGAAACCTCCATAATTTGATTGCCACAAATTTGTATAAACACTAATAAGGTGAGGCAGTCCTATTCAACTTTGTTGTGTATTTTAATTTTAATGATTCTCACAAAAGCATAAACACCTATTCTCAGGCAGAGTATCATATTTAAAGTAAAGTTCATTATTGAAGTTTGCAAACAGGTTTCAGGTTCATTCTCTTTGCATAGCCTTGTCCTTTCATGTAACGTAAAATACGCAATGGATGCCTTGTGTTCTCAATCAAATACATGAAATTGCAAATGTCAAAAATGTCAAACAGGTATTAAACATAACCTAGTTCAGAAAATGTTGGCCTAAATAGTACAGATAAAAAACAACCAGATAGCGCATACCAAGTTGATTGAACGAGGCACCCGTGTTAATGCAAGAGGACTGTTGCCTGAGTCATTCTTATAGGTAGAGTTGTACCATATACTCACATTAAAATTTGTCAGGTCTGTATTTAAGAAATCATAGCCTGTGAAAGAGAATGAAACCAGAAGTTAAATAAACAAAGTAATATAAATTACTGCAGGTTAGAGATTCATGAAACATGGCTAACAAACCTGCTGTTATCTCATTTATCTTCCTTTGTTGATTGCCCTTCCTGTAACCTTTATACAGCTCATCATTGATCTCAGAAGAACTGTTTCGCCACAAATGGAAACCTTGAACACAACTTATCTCTGCATTTGAAACAGAACATATTGATAGTCCAGAAAATGGATTTCTGTCTAGTAAATGTGAGAGAGTATTCATACCAATGAAGGAATAACTAAGAGACATGCAGAATTCCTTCTTTTGAATGCATAGAACAGATTCGCCTTCCTCTAAAGGACAAAAGTAAATAGAAAGCCATCTCTGTTTAAGTTTCTATAATGGTTGACATAAGAATAGTACCTTGTTTACTTGAGGCAGAACCTACTGGGAAGGAAACTGAAAACGTGACGTTTGAACTACATTGAGGTTGGAGATAATAGACAGGCAGATTAGAAAAGAAAGCTGGCTCGAGGAAGTTGGACAATTGAGGCTTTGATGCAGAACCCTGAATTCCAGAATATTGCACAAGCAACAACATAACACCAGAAGCATTAAGCAGTAACAACAGTACAAAGTAACTACTCTTGAATTAACTACCAATAGGAAATGGCAAAACTTAAACAAAATAAACAAAGACTCACCAAGACATCATTAGCTAAGCTGTATAACACCTCTGAAGCATTTAAAGTTAATGAACTTGGGAACATGCTTGCACCCAGACCTACAGAGTTGTAGATGAAGCACAAATGCATCAATTTAGATAATCCCATGTTCAGCAGGGCAAAAAATCAATTACAAAGAAGTATATCATGACCAAGAACAAGAGCTGCATACTCTGTCCAAGGGTACGATTACTTCCAGTCAGAAGTATAGCCACGGGACAAGAACCAGTCCTCTTGCATGACTCATTCGGCAAGTCAGCATGTGAAATAAAATCTGTTAGCACTGCACGATACTCAGGGGCTGGTATTTGTAACAATGGAGGCCACTCTGGTGGGCTAGGAATTGCACAAGTTGCCACTTGATCCAGTGTAGAATATTCAATTCCACACACTCTCTCGCATTTTCCATCCCCATTTGTGTCAACACAAGTGCAGCCACATTTATTTTTGGGTTTATCCAATTCTGAGTTGACTAAAATTTGGATAAGAACCAGCAACAAGCACAAAAAAAATGGGAATATGACAAGCCGAACATTTGATCTGATATTCCTTTTCTGAAAAACCAAAAAAGGGGCAAAAGAAAAGAAACAACCATCAACCATTTACCTTGAAATACAAAATCCGCAAACAAAATGTTTAACTTTATCAGTTTAGATGCATGAAACAAAACCAAGAAATCTGAGGATCGAAATAGTAAGGATTAATGTTTGTAAACTGACAGTGCATACATACACTAGTAGTTCTAGATTGCTTAATGTCACAAATAAGGTGGAGTTAAGATTAATGAAAGATAAGTCTTGACAATGAGAAGGAGTCAGCTGTTTTGAGACAAGAAGGAAGCAATTAGACACTTGTCCTTTTATAAATGCTAAACCAAGTCAAGTTTTGTTACCAGTTATGCAGCACAAAACTTTTATACCTGGAGAAAAGCTTGAGGATCTATTTTATGGTAAAATAAAAAGTTCTAGAATACTATAATCTTAGTAGAAAATACTTCTTATACCTTGGAATAATTATCTCTGCAAATTCAGTTCTTTACCGACACCACATGACTAATAGCATGCCCAACTTTTGTAAATGGCAATGTTCAATTAACAAGGTTCCAAATGTGAATGAAAATTACTGTACAAAACCCAAAAAAAAAAAAAGAAATTCATGTCAAGCTCAACAATTTGAAAACAATTTGAAGGCTGCAACCAATCTTACCTCTTTTTTTTATTTCGTTTTTAATCCCTTTCCAGTAAAATCCATCAAGAAGCCATCAGTAAAGTAACATACCTTAGAAAGCAAAGAATTCTAAATCTTTTATCAACAATATATAACTTTCTTCACCTAAAGTACACTAATATCCTGCCTTATCATTTCCAGCATAGAACATAGGGATCATGAAGATAACTTATTATTGATCAAGAAAACAATTAGTCCACCAACAAACAGCTAAACACACCTAAAAGCAAAAACCCAAGATATACAGCATTAACATAACAAGATTAAAAAAAAGGGTCAGAAAATCCATGACCAATAAGCTAAAAGGATACACAGAACAGAGACAAATTCGATAAACTGTGACAACTGATAACCTGAAAAGTCAAATTCTTCCTAAGCAAAGCATTGGCCTGAGTCCAGAAACTTGCAGGGCCATGTGAAGAAGAAGAAGGAGTTGTATCTGGCATTTTCTGTTGTCTGAACTAGTTTCTGACCGTTAAAATTGAAGTTTGCGCCCAGGAGGTGGTGTTTGAGATCCTCCGTCCCTTGCTTCCTGTTCCAGTTCTTAAATTGGGAAGTTATTTATACATGTTTCTTTAATTTCTTTTTACGAAATTGCCCTTTTTACTTCCCTCGAGCTGCTAGACAGAATTATTTTGAAATGACCACAGTGACCCTCTTACGTATATAGAATTATATTTGTAGATATATTTTCCTATTTGTTGGTTGGACCACAAAGAAAAAACTAACAATGACGCTGTATCTATCTACGCGCGATAGACAAGACTCCCTCGATCCCTCTCATTTCGTGTATGCTACTTTTTTGTTTTTCAGTTCATATCAATGTATATAAAATTAGTTTTTTTTTATAAGTAAAATTGTTCGAATTTAAAATTTTCTACTTATAACCCTTCTCAACTTATCACCTAATCCTTCCGTTTCATGTATGCTACTTACAAATTATATGACTATATGAGAACATATATTCAATGGTATGACCATATATACAAATTATATGACCAATGAAGAAGATTGACTGATATTTGTAACATTTATTGGATGTGAAACGGTGTCAAAATCTTTTTGTTTTCACTTTACCAAACAAATTCGTATTAATCTAGGCTATATACTAGTTAGGCTATGATCTCACTAGGTAGTTCTGGTTTTTGTTAAAGGTGACTAAAGAAATTAATGTTAAAACGTTCAAAGAATTGAAGTCCTAATTTCTAGTCTAAATTTTTTTTTTAAAAAAAAAAGAAAAAGTAATTCTTAGAATGATAGCTTGAATATATTCCAAAAACACAAAAGCTTTTTCCACCTCAAAATAAGTAATTAACAGAGATAAAAAAAAAAAGTTAAAATCACGCCTTGCAGATAAAATAGGAGATTAATTTTTCAACTCATTTGCATGTTTTGGGAGAGGGTTGGGTTGGATGATACGAAAGTAGGGAGTGTAAATAAGAGATTTTAAATTCTTCTAAAATCTCGCGCTTACACTGAAAAAAAAAGTTATGAAACAAGGAAAGAATAAAGAAGTGTACGCGACATCTTAAGAAACAAAAACCAAGAATTTGAGGGACATCCAGTGAAGTATTAATTAAGATCCATTAGGTCATGCTAAGGTGTTTAAAAAACTCAAGATTGACTAATCAGTTTATCTCCTAGAGTTTCTATCTGCCCTTTGTTTACTTCTTCTTGGTCGTATGCATAAAAGCTTTCCTCAATTTTATCACAAGTTCGCAAACACGGATTCTTAGTAGAGAAGAAGGATTTATAAAATAATATCTCTAAACTTTAACTACTCGTTTATGAATAGTACAGTTTTGACCATCTTCCCTCCCGTCATCAATACGCGAAGTTTCATATTATATTTTTTAATGTCTAGATATGAAGATTTTCGTAGATTACACTCATTTTATGCAGTAATTGGCTAAATAGACATTAGATAAGTATGTATACTTACTCCTAGCAATTTTTGTTTATAGTCGTGGCCGTATGACGTGAAATTTTTGTACAAAAATGTACAGTACCAATTTAATGTATATAAGATAAAAATATAATTAAAAAATATATTTATAAAAAATATAAAAAATTTTCTGTAAAAAATCAGAATTCAAACAAGGTAATGGCTCAGTCTAGTTGACAAAACTAGACGGGTTCATTTCAAATTACCAAGAAAATTCTAGGTGGAACCTTAAAGTGTCATGAATCATGACGAATACCTAGAAAAAAAAAATAAAGAAAATAGGTTAGTTGATGGGGTTGGTAATTTGCTCAATGGGGGGATTTGTGCTCAGAAAAAAATTAATCAAAAAAGGCAAAAAAAAAAAAACTAATTAAGAAGACTCTCAATTTAAGTAAGTTGTAAAGTTTTATTGGCAATGAGTCGCTTTGTTTAATTCTTCTTGGTCGTACAAATAACTGCTTGACTCAAATTTCAGCACAAACTTCGCAATCATGGATTCTTAGCAGAGAAGAAAGATTATGAAACAAAACATCTTCAAACTTCAAATAATTTTAACTCTCTTCACAATCTATGTGTACGTTGTTGGTTATGAACAATTTGACAGACAACAATTATCTTATGCATATATAAATTGGTCAATGCTCACAAGATAAGGTTGCATTTGACTCGTCCCAATTTGCCTTTCAGCTTTCTGAAAAAGTCTAGGGATGACATGATAATCCCCTAGTTAAATCTCTTTCTCAGTTTCTAATTACAAAGAGCATCTCTGGATTAAAGCCTTTAAAATCATGACGAATAAGTTAGTCAATTGGCCTTATGTAAACCCTTGGCTATTCCGCTGATAACTACACTGTCAGTGCATAAAAAAAATAATCTTATACATATATATCAAAAGAAAAAAAATCAGCAAAAAGAGGGGCAAAAAGTATAATGAATGTATAGTCTCATTGTCAGTAAGTGTTGAATTTTGTTTGGTGGTGAATATTCTTTATTAAGGTGATTAGTTAGAGCCTAGAGGTGTTCAAAAAAGTTGACTAGCCTGACATTTAATTGTCTCTACATTGGATGTTTAGCCTATATCATACAAATTAACATCATAGTCTTATTAGCAGTGATAAGGACTTGTATGTTTTATATTGCCTGATCTCATTCTAAAAATAAAAAATAAAATAAAATTTGGGTGTGCTCAATGAGTTAGCAAACTGGATTAGGTCAAGGTAACATGTAAAATAACCAAAATCACACAAGTAATAAATGAAAAAATTATTTTCATTGGCACAATTTGGATTTTGGAATTGTGGATGATGGTATCAGATGCTACCCTTACACATAAACAATTGTTTTTTTGAGGGTAAAAACCTAGCTCCTAAATAATTATTTCAACAAAAAAAAAGGGCGCTGTTTAGGAAATTTTTGGGACCTGTTGAGGAGCTACAACTTACTGTGTGCTGTTGGATAGTACTCTTAATGTATAATATGTGGTTTTTGAGCTGTCTTTTGCTTAATTATATTAGGGCATTTTGGTCATTTCGTCCATTTCCGTTAAATTTAACGGATTCCGTCATCTTTACAATTTAGTTCAAAGCATGAGGCGTCGTATTGTATATTTTGAAACCATAGGGGAGGCATTTCTGTGTATTAGCCTTGTCACAGGAAACTTTTTTGTTTTTTACCCTTGTTATAAAAACAAGCGAAGATGCGTACACAGCTCCACAGATAAACAAAGGGAATTAATATCTGCAATCCCTAATTAGCCTCTAGTACTTGTTGGATAATATATTTTTGGTGAATGAATTGAAATGCAAAGAAACTAAAAAAGGGGTTTTCTATAAAAAAAAAAAAAAAAAATCTCTACGTTTTCCGTGAACATATTTCCCAATCACCTTCCTACCTCACATATATCAAATCGTTACAGTACGTTTTATAAAAAAAAAATTCCAAAAAATTGCAATTCAAATGCAACCTAAACGAGGAGTACTGCAAATATCAATTCCCTCAGCAAAATACGAAGATTTTGTGGGACATCTGGGGAAGTACTACTAAATATCCATTCTTAATTTATTCCCTTATTAGTGTAGAAACAGTCAACAGACTCCAGATTTACTCATTTCTTTTATAGAGAAATGTTGACCATAAAGGTGTTCATAGATGAGTTTCTTTAATTCCCTAGACCTTGTAGAGAAATTTCTCCACAAGTTCGCGCCGCGGTCATGGTTTCTTTCTTAGTAGGGAAGGTACATCAAAAACGCGGCTAGCCAAGTTGCTTAGGTGAACTGAATTAATTAAGACTATGAAAAACAAATGTTTAAACATAATTATTTACTTGCTCATGAAATAGTACTATAATTAATGATGATTCTAGCTAGGAAATTACTGAACTCAGCTTCTAAACTGTCGGCAGTAAATATTATTGATTTAAGTAAAAAAAAATGCAGCCTTCTAGCATTTATTGACTTCTTGGATTTGAAAAGCTATTGTTGTATACAAAAAATTAGTATGGTAAATTAACTTCATTTAGAATTACTAATAAAAAAGTAGGAAGAAAGGCAGAAATTGCTTTGAATCGATGTGAGATTTGGTCCGAATTGCTACGCGTTTATTACAGAGTTTTGATTAATCTTTTTTATTATTTACGTAAACTTTTGACATTTGAAGTCTATACAGAATAATGAAAAGACTATTATTTGCATTTTCTTTTACCATCTTAATATAAATACATATCTTCCGGAAATTTACTATTCAAAGAGCCCAATTTCTCCTTCCTAAAAATTGATTAATTTCATCATTCAAGAACAACAACTCACACTCAACCAAAATTGATATAGTTAACTTAGCACGTGTAAACTCGATTAAGTTAGTTATTACTAAGGTCAATCATGTCATGATAAGGTGTGTGTTAAAAAAATTATTTAGATAATTATGCAACGCGTTATTATGACATTTCAAGGGGATGAGCGTTAAATAATTCAGGAAAATGGCCGCAATTCCAAAATTTACGGTCCAAAGGGTCAGTCAATTGCTTGCTAATATTTATAATCCCTATTCAAATAAAAAAAATGCCCAAAGAAATCGATGTAGGTGGATTTATATACATCACACAAGATTTGACCTTAAAACCATGATTTGATGTGTTTGGATTGCAAGCTACGTTTTCCGTGGATACATTTTTCAATTACCTTTTTATCTCATATATATCAAATCGTTACAATAATTTTTCTACAAAAAGGCCAGAAAAATGCAATCCAATCAAAGCCGAAGTAATTTTCGTTTATGAAATGCCTCCTAGAAATATTGTTAACGGGTGTGAAGACAGACGTTTGGATCGATGATGGTTTAGTTCTCTTCGAGTTATCTTTGGATCTGTTCATATTCTCATCTCCCCTTAGTATAGAATAGTGTAGGTCTATTATATTGGAGAAAAAAAATGCTATATATAGTTTGATTCTTTTGTTCTTGATTTTGGTTTTTGATTCTCAAAGGCCGCAGGAGTTTCGTTCTCAGATTGTTATGATAAATATTTCCAAAGTTATCAAATTTTTATTCTATTTTGGCAACAGAGCAATTAGTGAAGAGCACCAATTATATAGTCAAGACTTCAGAACCCAATAAACCTAATGAAGGGAACAAAAAACAGACTGGGAAGCATCCAAAATTTTCTGAACTCATAACTATTATTTGAGTGCATATCACATTAAGTACTTAATACATGAATAGTTTATCACTTATTTCTAGAAGTAAAATCTATTTAGTGAATTCAGTACCACTTAATTAATTTAAAATTTATACTATTTTTTTGTTATTAAATATATCTGAACATATTAAATTTGAATTCATTAACTTTTAACTGATGAATTGAATTATTAAATAGGGCATTAGTCGTATATAAATTCCTTACGTCTCAATGAATATGTGAAACAAAAAAAAAAATTGTTGAGCTATACGGCCAACGCGTTATTGTGACATTAGAAGGCGACTGAGCGCTATTATGACTTAGGAAAATGGTCACCACCTTCGTTCCAAAATCTACGGTCCAAGGGGGTCATGGTGCTGGAGCTACTCAAAAGATTTACTTGTAGTATTTGCTTTTCTTTGAAATTTCCACATGTAGGAACTTTCCTACCATCTTATTATTGTTGACCTTACCATTATAGAAAACGAATCAAGTGTAAGGAATTCAGGTCTCAGATTGGTGATTAATATTTCGAAAGTCTTCAAATTTTTTTATTCTATTTGGTCAGCAGAAAAAATGATTGTTTGGATAGCACTATTTTATCTCAAATAATATTTCGTTTGCATCATAAACACATTTTCCAACCCACCTTTTTATATTTCCAACCATCTTTTTATCTCACATATATCACATCACAAAAAGTGCTACAGTAATTATTCTAAATAATATTTTAAATAATACCCTATTCTAAACCAAGGCTTTCTCGAAGGACTAAATATAGATAAAAATGTCCATTATACACAGATCAAAGAAAGATAAATTGATGAGGAGAGAAGACGAGTAATTCAGGCAACCTAATTGGGTAAAGAAAGACTGAGAAGCATAAAAGGTTTCAGAAGTAAAATCCTTTTCAAACAAATGTAAGCCACGCCTTGTGTATTTACTTGAATGTGTAAATAAACAACTTATTTCTTGAGCCAGCCAAAGTTCAGTGGCTACCAAAAAGGGATAAAATCTCTTTTTGAACTATAGATCAAGGGTTCAAATCTCACCTGTTTTGAAAAAAATTCAAAAAAAGTGCTAAAGCACCCCTTCAGACCTGCTCGTCCCTTAGACATTATACAGTCTCTTTAGGCTCTTATTTTTCTGTAAAATATAATATATTAGATTATAGAAATTTTATTATTGCAGCAAAATTTTTAAAAAAGTGTAGATAAACAACTTAATGTCTAACTCATATATTTTCTAAACTATTTACTTGATTGTCTAAGCAACCTCGTTTGATTATTTTTCTTGGGGGGGGGGGGTGGGGCGGTGGGATACACTACTATTTTTCAAAACCTGCAAGCTTATCTTACTTGAGAACAAGTCCTATCTTACTTGACACACTTTCCTCGTACATGCTGGCCATTTGCGCTTACATGCACATACATCCATTGGCCATAAGCATTAACCTGCCAGGCTTTGAAAAAAAAAAAATTGATAGACAAGTATAAAAACCTCCTACTCAACCAAAGAAGAATGCTAAAAACCTAAGCCAAGATAAAAAATGGTCAAAGGTGAAAGAAACCCTATTTAGACTTTTAGTAACCGAAAAAGTCCGTAAAGGACCCTATTTATTTGTGGCCATAAATAATCCAAGAATTGCTGGAATTTCTTATCTAACGTCCAAAGCGGCTCACATTGTTTGGATTGTGTTTTTGGTGGAAATTTTTTTGAGTTTTCCGTGAGAATATTTCTAAACATATTTTTCAACTAACTTTTTTACCGTAAACCGACCATATTTTAAACAAGTGCTGTACAGTATATCTTAAACAAACGCTTTTATACAATAACAATCCAAAATGGGTTAACATATTTGTGTGTGTATGCCGCACCCTCGCATACATGACAAGCAAAGCGTTGGTGTTCTATATATATTGCTATGTATTTTTTTCCTATACATATATATATATATGTATATTTCTTTCTCATCTCTTCTCACATCATTCTCATCCCTAACTATCAGACACGAAATCAGAACCTCAAAAATATCAAGGAAGACTCTTAGGGAATAGTCTTCCCTAACCACTAGGCGCTCATAGACAAATTGAGGTGCATTATCATAAAAACAAAAGAAGAGATTGAAGTGGGCATGTGCTTATTGCACCACCTCACTCCCGAATCCGGTAAATTGGTGGTTGACTTTTTTAGTATCATTTTTTTTTTCCTTTTTCAATTGAATGGCTAGGGACTTCATATACTTTCCTCTTTCCAATCTGGACCAAACTACCAATGTTGTGTTGTAGCATTAAACAAAACAAGGACCACCATCATCATTTTCCTACAAGTTTCCTCGAAATTCCTCAAGTTGGAAAGTAGAACCATTTTCATTTCTAAAGGAGTTTATTCACACCAGGGTCCACGTTAATTTCGGTCCAAATTGCATCTCACAAATTTGAATTCAAAAGATTTCTTGACTTACTAAAAAGATTTCTTTTTTCAAAGAGTTTATATTTTTCTTTTCTTTTTTTTTATTGATATGATAGATTATCCTATCTTAGAGGGAGGGGAGGACCTGAAAAGATCCAAGGGTAATTCGAAGGGGATTGAACCATCATCGGATCAAACGAATATACTATGCACCCGCCTGAATTTTTTAAGTAGAGCCACTTAATATGACAAATCGGTGAGAGGCAAGGATTCAAGTTTTAATGCATTGGTGGTGGTCATTAGTCCAATGGCTCATGTGTATTATATTTTTTTTTTTTTGCAGTGGGTGTGAAAAAATTGCAGGGGGCATATCCGGTAATTCAAACCAAAACCAGGGGCATTTCTACTCTATCAAATGTCAACTTCCTATCCCAAGCTCAACCCGCGCTTATTCTTTAGTTTACGTTATCCCACATTCCTTTCTTCCTTCATGAATTTCAACGCTTGCTTCTTCTTCATCATCATCATCTTCTTCTTCTTCTTCTTCTCATATATAAATACCTCCGCTTTTGAACTCCAAAAAACACAGAAAAAAACACAGAGTAAATAAACACCCAGAACACACTACTGATTTCACTGAAAAGAAATGGAACTTCAAAGTGGTTTTCCATTACAGATTCAACAGTTCAAAGCCCGCTTCAAGAAAAACTTCCTACTTTCTTGGAGGAGCAAGAGGTCCACATTTGTTTCCTTATTTTCATCCCTCTTCTTCATTTTCCTTCTCTTCTGCATCCAAAAGGCCATTGATGCTCGGTATTCGGGCAACACGAGTTTCAAGAACGTTTTCGATCCCAAGCCTTTAGCAGGGCTTGCAATTCCACCCTGTGAGGACAAGTTTTATGCCAAACTACACTGTTATGATTTTCTCTGGAGTGGAAATGATAGTCAAAGGATCGCTGGCATTGTTCAGAAGATTATGGATAACAATCCTGGACGACCAATCCCTTCAACCAAGGTATGCATTTGTTTGAAATTTACTTTGCCTTGATTTGTATCTTCTTCTTCTTCTTCTTCTTCTTTTTTGGTGGAAAAATTCACTGATTTAGTCATTCAACTGTTTACTAAAGCAGGTTTAGTCCCTAAACTTATATTTAGTTCGTAAACTTTTGATTTTCTAAGCTAGTTAGTCGTTTTTTGACCATAGTCCAGCATCATGGAAAAATTTTTTATTTTTATTACGGACAGTAGCAAAGGGGCAATTTCGTAAAAAAGCCTTGGCTATGTCAAACCATTATGGCCATTCATTCAACAATTGGATCATTTCCAATGACTAACTAATACAAAGGGATTAAGGATACACCAGTAATTATTGGTCTAATCTCTAAAGACTTCACTTCTTAAATTAAAGCTAGTATATCCTAGTATATCAATGCTGGAGAAAAACTGCATATGCAAACAAAAATAAAATAAATAAATAAAAATGTATAGCTTTTTCTTTGAGCTTGTGCACTTTAAATGAGCACGTACGCACATAAAAACACTCGATTTTGACATTTGATGTTTGTGTGGTTGGGACACTTGTTGATTAGATATTAAAGTTGCCAAATTATATACTGTTAACGCACAATCCCCAGATTAATTAAGTGAGCTTTTAGAATCTGGATGATAGGATGATTAGCTCTAGGATTTGATTCATGAAAGCATGCATGGGAGTTCAAGAAAGTCTAGTGCGACTGCTGAATAATATTATATGTCCACAGGTAGAATTAATGCAGATTACATGAAGGGATTTTAACAGACAAAGTTCCTGCATCCCAAACGAACACTACAATCTTGCATGTTTAAATGCCAGAAATATTCTCTCTAATGCTCACCTTCTCATACTAGACATGTTAAAATTTGATCTAATCCACTGAAAACTAGAGGCCATTCGTTTGTAATGCTTCTGATAGATGACAAAGGGAAAGTAACTGCAACATCTCATGCACATACGCCTTTTTGTTTCTGTGATCATTTACTGCATCAAGTGCAATTATCAAAAGTTGGCATCCGGGGGAACAATCTTGCTCTCAGCTTTTTGTAACTTTGTGAAGGTTCAATCATTTAAGACAAGAAGTGAAGTTGATGAATGGCTACTCAATCACCCCATGCATTGTTCTGGAGCTCTGCATTTTATGGAAATAAATTCTAGCGTTATCAGTTATGGCATACAAACAAACTCCACTCCATTAGCTATGCGAGGAAATTACGAGGATCCTACTTTCAAGTTCCAAATTCCATTTCAAATTGCTGTGGAGCGTGAAATAGCTCGTTCTCTAGTTGGAGGTATAGCACTTCAAATAGCAGTTCTTCTTGAAATTTCAATCCTGTCTTGTTACAGATGATGAATTTTTTTTACTTATTTCTTATCTCGCCTAAATGCATCTTCTAATTACATCCTTTGAATGTGTTCAGATAAAAAATTCAGTTGGCAGGTCAGTTTGAAGGAATATGCACACCCTGCAATTACAATTTTCTCCGCATTAGGTACAGCAGGGCCAACTTTTTTCTTTGCTATTGCCATGTTTGGCTTTGTGTTTCAAGTCAATGCATTGGTGACAGAGAAAGAACTCAAGCTTCGCCAGGTGTGAGCTTGTTTGAGCTTTAATATTAAAAAGAGTATCTGCCATTTCACGATATTGTTCTCATTTGTTACCTTGTCACATTTGAATGGCAGGCCATGACAATGATGGGACTCTATGACACTGCCTACTGGTTGTCTTGGGTTGCTTGGGAGGGTATTATCACTCTGCTTTCATCACTACTGACAGTTCTTTTTGGAATGATGTTTCAATTTGACTTTTTCCTCAACAACAGCTTTGGGGTTGTGTTCCTTCTCTTTTTCCTCTTCCAATTCAATATGGTAAGATCTTCCTCTTATTCCTGGCCAAGAATTTTGCCATTTTCTGTGATTATATAAACGTCTTGTAATAAAGAACCAAGTGAGTTTATTTATTTATCTCAAACTGAGATGTGTTTGGTATCTTGTATTGCCAGATTGGTTTTGCCTTTCTATTGTCTGCGTTCATTAGCAAGACATCTTCATCCACAAGTTCCGGATACTATATTTTCGTTGTTGGTACAATAACTCAGGCAGGTTTTCTATCTTCAAAAGTTAGTGAATGGAGCAGCAAATGAATTAAACATAACTCATATCTGTTCATTGTTTCAGGTAGTTACAGTGTTTGGATTTCCATACAGTCATAACTTCCAGAATTTTTTTCGAATCATTTGGTCTTTCTTTCCACCAAATCTTCTATCTGAGGGCCTTCAACTGCTCTCTGATGCTACTGCAACTCCACAAGACCCTGGAATTAGCTGGAGTGGAAGGTCAAAATGTGCACCAAATGACACAGAATGCGTGATATCAATTGTAAGTTAAAAATTTGCTGCCTGAGACCGAGTATTTGACCATTAGTGATGCAGAGAGTGTATGCTGTTGTTGTAAGTTTCGAATGCTTTAAGGTTGCACAAAGCGGTTAGTTGATTTGCTTATACCTTTTCTTCTGACAGAATGATATTTACATATGGCTTATAGCAACATTCTTCCTGTGGCTCATAGCTGCAATCTACTTTGACAACATTATGCCCAATGCAAATGGGGTGAGAAAAGCATCGTTTTACTTCTTGAGTCCTCGGTACTGGACGGGAAAAGGTGGAAACAGAGTGGAAGGTACTGATATTTAAAACTAAATCTGTCTCCTTTTATTGGACCTTGGTTTCTTGTGTTGATGACTCATAATTTTAGCCAAAATTGCACCCATGATATAGAGGGTGGCGTTTGTAGCTGCACGAGGTCAAATCTTCCCGCAGAGAATATAATACCAGATGACCAAGATGTCCTGGAAGAGGAAAACCTTGTTAAACAGCAGGCAGCAGAAGGTTTGCTTGATTCAAATGTTGCAGTTCAGCTACGTGGTCTCGCGAAGACATTTCCTGGTGTGAGAAGAAACATCTGTTGTTGTAATTGCAAGAGCTCTTCAGCTTTCCATGCTCTCAAGGTAAGAATACCACTTGGTCATACATAACAAACCATCTTCTTTGGTTGTCAAGGAGATTTTTACAGTCAAACGAGTTTCTTAGCTTTTATAAAGACACAAATATGGTGTTCTTACATCAGAAGTACTCGGCCACATTACAATCTTAGCTATGGCGATGTGTGTACTACACAGATCATGTAAGGCATTGTTATGGTAAAACATATATAACCACATGGTTCTTCTCCATTTTATGAAGCAGAAGGAACTATACTTTAACAAAACACTGACACACTATAACAATCAGAGTGAATTTTTGTGCCTTAGCAGTCTCATTTGCTATGATCAATCACTTCTTTGCATATGTGCTTGCAACTTTCTTCCTCTTTTTTGCCAAGTCTCCAAAATACATGCGGTACCTAAAAGGTGAAGCTTTTTGTCAGGGTTTGTGGCTGAACTTTCCAAAAGATCAGTTATTTTGTCTACTTGGACCGAATGGAGCAGGAAAAACTACTGCTATCAATTGCTTGACTGGTATTACCCCAGTTACCAGTGGAGATGGTAATGTTTCTTACACTTTCCTTGCCTAGTGTTGGAATGTACATGACAAAAGCAATCGCTTCAAGTAGATAAAAAACCTCTTTTTCAGCATTGGTGTACGAAAATTCCATCCGAAGTTCCACAGGCATGTCAAACATTCGAAAGATGATAGGAGTTTGTCCTCAGGTGACTCTTCCTTGAAACTTTTTTTTTTCTAAATTATTGGCTAATGTTTGACTTTAGCTCAATTTGAAATTTAAAGTTTCTGTTACCCAGTTAGAGAGATGAGATTCATTCACTTACCTCTCTGCAGTTTGACATTCTTTGGGATGCATTGTCCGGCAAAGAGCATCTCCACCTTTTTGCAACTATCAAAGGCCTGACCCCTGCCTCAATCAAATCTGTGAGTGCTAAACAAACTTAACTCAAGTTCTCGCTTCCAGTTCTTTTTCTTTTACCTGTAGAAGTGCTATGTTGTTTTATGCAAAGTTCAATTTAGACGAGATGAAGTCACAGGGTTCATTGTTTTTAGCCTGAATGTTGATTCTAAAAACAGGTTGTGGAAAGATCATTAGCAGAAGTTAAACTTACTGAGGCAGCCAGAATGAGAGCTAGCAGCTATAGTGGCGGAATGAAACGGCGTCTTAGCGTTGCCATAGCCCTGATTGGTGAACCAAAATTGGTTGTATTAGATGAACCGGTTAGTAGATCAGAAACATTTACTCTTACCTAATTGTCTCCTTGATATGAAACATAATAGATGTGCATGTTGTTTCACTTCTAGACAACTGGTATGGATCCTGTAACTCGAAGATATGTCTGGGACATAATTGAAGATGCAAAAAGAGGTCGTGCAATCATTCTGACTACTCATTCAATGGAAGAAGCTGATATCTTGAGCGATCGAATAGGAATTATGGCAAAAGGAAGGCTTCGCTGCATCGGGACTTCAATAAGGTTAAAATCAAAGTTTGGAACTGGCTTTGTTGCTAGCATAAGTTTTTCAGGGGCCACTTATGGAACTCCAAACAACAGAGAAGATAATGTTACTGCGACACAAGTTGAAGCAGTGAAACAGTTCTTTAAAGACGTAAGTCTGACAACCTTCTTGTTTTAGTCTTGAAGAAATTAGGGTACTGCATATCTGACAGAACCTTGTTCACTTTTCCATCAGCATTTAGATGTGGTACCTAAAGAGGAGAGCAGGTCTTTCCTGACCTTTGTAATTCAGCATGACAAGGAAAAGCTCCTGAAGGTAATCACTCTTACTTCATATGTTTTGTTTGATGAGATATGATTTGGGGTTTCAAGAAAGGTTTTTTCTGAGGTGAAAAGATAGACTCAGGAAATAAGCACATTTGCATATGGACCATAGTTACTCAGGATATAATCTCATTCAATCTGGTCCTTCTGAGATGTTGGTTTTTGAAGCTTCTGTAACATGCAGAGGTTCTTGTTCTTTAAAGTTCCTAAATTCGTTATTCTTCGGAGGAAACATTCCACTCTTTACCATTTAGTGCATTTGCAAGCATATACGCCTTTGTTCTCATACACTTTCTCTTGAGTTCTAAGATGTTGAGATTTACATATATCCACATAGGATCAGATTCGAACCTAGTCTCTTTTAGCTCCTTAAAATTGCGAAACATTTTTCAGAATTTCTTTGCTGAGCTCCAAGAAAGAGAGAGAGAATTTGGTATAGCAGACATCCAACTTGGTCTTACAACTCTTGAAGAAGTATTTCTGAACATCGCCAAGCAAGCAGAGCTGGAAACTGCTATAGCTGAAGAAAGATACGAAACTCTGACTTTAAACTCCGGCACATCTATCCAAGTATGTGTTTCCCTTGTATTCTTTTCTGATCATAGAAAACTAGATCAATTCTCAATTTACTAATGTCCACATTTCTTTCTGTCTTTGTCAACGTTATAGGTACCTGTAGGAGCTAGATTTGTTGGAATTCCTGGAACAGAAACTGCAGAAAATCCTAGAGGTACCATGGTTGAAGTATATTGGGACCAAGATGACACCGGAGGCCTCTGCATTTCTGGTCACTCTGCAGAAAGTCCAATACCACCTCATGTTGAAGCAAGACCATCAGCAGTCACATCTCGTAGAAGAATTTTAGGCCGATCAGGACAAGTTTATGGATTTCTAATTGATCCTGATCAAATCAATCATGTAAACTCTTAGTAATTCTTTGTCAAATGCAAAACATTATACATGCTACATGCTTGTATGTGTCTTGATGTGTTTCATTTGAGTTAGGATTTTGTTTCAATAACTTATTACAGCTTATAAGATTCTTTCGCAGAAATCTTGTTTGCTGCCCTTCTCAGGAATGGATACAAAACACTTTTAGAAGAATGAGATAATCTTAATACAATTCAATTCAAATCTTAATCGATAATCTGTTTTTAGAAGAATGAGAAAGAGGCACAAATTAATCACCAAATTCCCAAATATTAAACGTGTGTCAGTATCATGTGCTACTCTAATAATTCGTTGAACTTGAAATAGAATTTTGGATACTCTGCAGTGACTAATTTGCCCTTCAAAATTTTTTGTTCAAATTACCTAGCTCGCTGCCCTTCACAAATTTTTTGGTTCGGTTTGGTTCGAAAAATATTAGCCTCAAACTCAAAATCGATTCAGTTCTATCATGATATTTCATCCACTCGAGCAATTGTTGTCTATATCTTTACCATCTACACTATGTAATGATAAAATACATTTGTCATCTTTACACTTTCTTTACCAACTCCCTCTAGAGGAGTTGGCCACCACATTAATTGTGGGGTGGGAGGTTAAGGGTTCAAACCTTGCCTTCCATCAATGTGCCTCTATATGAGAATTGCTTTAAATTCATATTGGTGCGTAGTGCACCCGTTTGATTTAATAGTGGTTTAGTCTCCGTTAGGTTCTCTTGACTTAGTAGGAGTAGGCTCCCCTCCAGTAGAAATAAACTAGACTAGGTTAGATGTGTCGTTAAAACTAAAAAAAAAAAAAAAAACTTTCTTTTATACTCTTACTATTACACAGTCCCAGCATATTTAAAAAATAAAAAAAATAAAAAAAAACCACCCTCACTTACCAAAAACCCCATCCAAGCATACACCAAACATACTACAACTTTTCAACCCCATCCAAAAACCCCCCAAAACAAAAGTCCAAATATTTGTTAAGGATTCAACTGATTTACAGCCTACCCCACACCCAAAAAAATAAAATCTCTAATGACAGCTTGCATAACTTGTACATGCATATCAATGGTTGTACATTTTTCCCCATTATAACCCCACAGCCCCCGCGCCCTTTCTTCTTTTTAACGACCCAACCGTTTTCACATTTCACTAACCAGAAAACCAGAGACGAAAGCCATGGAGTTGCAGAGCGGAATGGCTCTGCTATCTCAGCAGTTCAAAGCTTTATTCCTCAAAAACCTCTTGGTTTCATGGCGGAGCAAGGGAGCCACCTTTGTACAGCTCTTCTCTTCACTCTTCTTCATGTTCCTGATTTTCGTCATCCAGAAGGCAATTGAATCTCGCTATTCTTCCTCCACCAGTTTCACCGACGTTTTCGACCCCACGCCTCTGGTTTTCCCCCCGATTCCGCCCTGTGAGGAGAAGTATTTCGTGAAGCTCCCGTGCTTCGATTTTGTCTGGAGCGGAAATGATAGCAGGAGAATTGGGGAGATCGTTGATCGAATTTTGGTTAATAATCCTGGTAGACCCATCCCTTCAACCAAGGTAATTACTGTTAATATGTCGATTTTTCTTTAATTTTGTTGGAATTATGTTTAAATTTCGATGTTCAAATTTTGAATTACTTAAATAGACTCGTTCTACCAGCATCGTTGGTATCATTGTTGAATTTAGCAACGGTTGGTAAAAGGTAAACCAGGTCTACCTAAATATCGTTGTCGAATTTGCGGGAGAAGGAAGATAAAAAAAAAAAGAAGAAAAATTCAATACTGGAGCTAAAATTATTGAGTTTTGAATGTTATTTTACATGGAATGGCAATGCTGGCTGTAGTGATTGCAACTGTTACGCTGCAAGACATGTCAATATAATGATTTTGCTATGGATAACGAGTGCTGGTCTGCCTTCTTTTTTGTCTTATGTTTTGAGTTTTTTGCTTAATATTTAACTTTTCTTTTTTGAACCAATCTTACATAGTATGCTTGTTTTACATGAATAGTAATAGATAAAAAAGGGCTGGAAAGATGTCTGATTTCCATCCTATATTTATGATCCTAAGCCAACAGTTTGTGTTATCTAATCTATGCTTATGTAGTAAACACCTAAATCACTCACGTAAAGAATTTTTCAATTTGAAAGTGCAAAACTATTGGTCAATCATATTACTAACAGAAATCTCGCTGGCCCAATTTTAGATCTCAGTGACTTGTCAAATATCTGATTACTTGTTTTTCTTTTTTCTTTTTTTTTTGGGGTGAATATTTGTTCCCTTGATTTCAACTGAGCCCAATTTAAGTAGCAAGTATTCAAGAAGGCATTTTAGAGTCTAAGGGACTATCTGTTATGCTAACACTCTAATTTTTCTTTGGTACACTGTGTTCATCTTTGCAAAATAGCACTAATAGTTAATGTAGTATATTAGATAGCATTTCCATAGTGGCTTTTTCCTCTGCAATCTAATGTATATACGTCCTTTGAACCCTCAGTCCAAAAGTACCTACAAAAGTTTAGCACCTAATTTCATTTTCTGCATGCTCAGATTACAAGCAAATCTAATTGTAGTATTATCTAGTATTTTGCTAGTTACAGAATGAGTACCAAACTTTCTAGAACAATATTTTAGTCCCTAAAGTTCCATTGGCACCCAGAAATCAGGCCAATTTTGGTTAATGGTTATGCATGTCTCATGCAACATGGCTGTCATATTAATGAGTGTTCTGGCCATTCATTTAGCCATGCATAGCTAAATATGTTTAGCTGTTCTCTTTCTTAGTGGCACACCATCATTTCTCACATAAAATTGTTCTTTCTTTGAACTTTGGTTTCTACTTTTAATTGCATTTCTGTTGCCTATGTGTTGTTATTGTTTAGTGTATACATTTATGTGATGGTAAATGTCAAACTTTATGTGAATTTTCAATTTTACATTTTAACTTCATCTGATGCAATTATTTGAAATTGATCTTGCAATTTGTTTCTTTCCAAAACCATTTGTTGAAATTTAGTTCTACTTTTGTTTTTGCTTTATTACAGATCCAATCTTTTAGAACACAAAGTGAAGTGGACAATTGGCTCTTGAACAATCCCATGCAGTGCTCTGGAGCTCTGCATTTTTGGGAAAGAAATTCTTCCATGATTAGTTATGGTATACAGACTAATTCTACTTTCATTGCTAAGCGAGGAAGTTTTGAAGACCCTACATTTAAGTTCCAGATTCCACTTCAACTTGCTGCAGAACGGGAAATTGGTAGATCTTTAATTAGAGGTAAACAAACAAAGCATGTCCTATTAATTGTGGATATCCTTTGTATTGATAAAACTGCTACTTATCAATCTCCACAGTTCACTATGGGCTTTCATTAATAACACCTCTCACTATTGCATATGCCTTAAATGATAAAATTTTTACTTCTTGATTGTTGATCCATCATCTGTTTCTGTTGCTACACATAAAATTTCAGATCCAAAGTTCAGTTGGACTGTCAGTCTTAAGGAATTCGCACACCCAGGAAATAAAATTTTCAGCGCTGTTAGTACTGCTGGACCAATCTTCTTCCTTGCAATTTCCATGTTTGGTTTTGTCTTTCAAATAAGTGCTCTAATTGCAGAAAAAGAACTAAAACTCCGCCAGGTATAAACTAGATTGCATCTGATTTTGTGAGAGAATTAAATCCTTCCACTTTTTCAAACCATATTCTCATTTCTCATGTCATGTTTTATTGACAGGCCATGACCATGATGGGTCTTTATGATAGTGCCTATTGGTTATCCTGGTTCACGTGGGAGGGAATTCTCACACTTCTTTCAGCACTCTTCACAGTTCTTTTTGGAATGATGTTTCAGTTTGACTTTTTCTTACTCAACAGCTTTGCAGTGTTGTTTGTTCTTTTCTACCTTTTTCAACTTAACATGGTAGGGTTCCCCTTTTTGAAGTTCAACTATGAACCATTGTTAGTGATATAGTTTCTACACTTCTCACTATCCGTTTTTTCATCAAGCACTCGTTTAGATGAATTCCTGTTGTTTTTATCAACTTTCAGATTGGTTTTGCCTTCATGCTCTCTGCCTTCATTAGCAAGGCATCTTCATCCACAACTGTTGGTTTCTCTGTCTTTACCATTGGTTTTCTGACTCAGGCAAGCAATTCTTTTTTAATCCTTCACATTTCATTTTCATAGTCATTTCATGGATATCTTTCACTTTTCCTCAGATTGTTACGGTATTTGGATTTCCTTACACTAAGAAGTTCTCTAATACCTTCCGAATCATCTGGTCCATTTTCCCACCAAATGTATTTGCTCAAGGTCTTCAGTTGCTTTCTGATGCAACTTCAACACCACAGGATCATGGTGTCAGCTGGAATAGGAGAGCTAAATGCACACCAAATGATACGGAGTGCTTGATAACAATTGTATGTCTACCGCTCCTGCTGTTTATCCCTCCTTTCCTCTTGGCATCTATGTTTTTTGGATCTTGGTGCATAGTGGAGTTGGTCTGAACCATTGATATTAGATTCCAGTCAGGTACAAAGGCACCAAGGATAAAAGAAAAAGAAAAAAAAAAAAAAAGAAGAGAGGATGTGAAACTTGCAAATTGCAAACATTGCTTCTGTGAGTTTGTGTCCCTGTGTCTGTTTGGAGATATATTTCTGTGTAGCTATGCTTTTCTCAAACCCTAGCATTCTTCTATATTGATTGTTGCACTTGCTGACAATAGAAGGATGTATTTATCTGCTTAATCAAGCAATGTAGTTGCACTTGTGCTTCTGATATGCTTATATATTATCTTTTCTCTGTCTGACAGAACGACATATATGTATGGCTTGTATCCACATTCTTTGTTTGGCTCATACTTGCAATCTACTTTGACAACATTCTTCCAAATGTATCTGGTGTTAGAAAATCAGTGTTGTATTTTCTGATGCCTGGATATTGGATGGGAAGAGGTGGAAACAAAGCTGAAGGTAATTGTCACTGGTATGTAGTAATATCTCTTTCTTACTTGTTTCTTTTGTTCGGCCGGTAGAATAAATTTTTCTTTGGCCTTTGTGAATATTGTGTTCAGAGGGAGGCATTTGTAGCTGCAGAGGTTCAATTCCACCCTTGGAAAGTTTCACTTTAGACGATGAGGATGTCCTTGAGGAGGAAAACATTGTGAAACAGAAAATGGACGAAAGTGTGCTTGATGCAAGTGTCGTGGTTCAAATAAGAGGTCTGGTCAAGATATTTCCTGGAAGAACAAAGATCAGCTGCTGTAAGTGCGAGAGGTCATCACCTTACCATGCTCTCAAGGTAAACATTCTAGCTTATATGCCTATGAGAATTAGGTCACGTTGGTGGACCAAAATAGTTTAGGTATCGAAAACAACAATTGGATTCACTAGGTACCATCTCAGGATTGTCTTTCTGTTTTCAGGAAATGCATATGTCAATGTCACGTGACAGGCATGTTTGCACGTGCTTAGGTGTATATAAACAAAAACAAATAAAAACATTTCTGTTACCCTTAGTTTGGTGTATAAATTAAAGCTAAGAATATTTTGGTGGCACTACTATGTAGCTACTTAAGAAAAAACCAGAACAAAACTTCTAATAGAAGCTCCATTCACCATTAAAGCTCCATTCACCATTAATTTGATGGGGACTAAGAGGCTGAGGGAGAAGGAGTTCAACTTGGATTAAAATTTTCTCTGTCTGGGGTTATTACAAATCTCCAAACTTTCTTTGTTCTTCTGGCACTTGTTATGATCATACAAACTCATTCACTTGATCACAAAATATTTGATCATTCTAGCAGGGTATGTGGGTGAACATTGCAAAAGATCAGTTATTTTGTCTTCTTGGACCAAATGGAGCTGGGAAAACTACTGCTATTAATTGCTTGACTGGAATTACCCCAGTGACCAGTGGTGATGGTAATGTCCTTCTCTACAATTTTATGAAGTTTAGGGGATTTGAAAGGATCATTTATGTCTTTCTAGCTATGTCCTAGAATTCCTAAATCTTGTGGAATTTGAACGCATTAAGGATCAATCTGAGTACAATAATTGTCTTTTATCAGCACTAATCTATGGATTCTCCATCCGGAGCTCAACTGGCATGTCAAACATCCGGAGGATGATAGGAGTTTGTCCCCAGGTATCTATTCTTCCTATATTTATTGTATATTTATTTTCTTGTTAGAAATACTTCATTCTGGAAGCATAGCTGAAGACCCTTTTTTCTTTCTTGGTTATAGTTTGATATTCTCTGGGATGCATTGTCTGGCCAAGAGCACCTTCATCTTTTTGCCAGTATTAAGGGTCTACCCCCTGCTTCAATCAAATTGGTGCGCACCGTGTAAGCTTAAGTTATGTCTTTAAGTGTTTTTTTTTTTGGTCAAGTTGTAGCTATTTCCTTGTGTTATTGTGTAAGTTACTAAAGATGCTGTAATTAAATGACTGGTCGTTTAAATGAGTTCAAATTTCTGCTATTTTCTGAGATGTATCAATTCACAGGTTACACAAAAGTCATTAGCAGAAGTTAAACTTACAGAGGCGGCAAGAATCAGGGCAAGTAGCTACAGTGGTGGCATGAAACGGCGTCTTAGTGTTGCTATTGCCCTAATTGGTGAACCTAAATTGGTTATTTTGGATGAACCGGTCTGTAGTATGTGCAGTTTTATCCTTTTTGTTTTATTGCTTCTGCTGATCCAGATGTTCATTCTCATTATTCATTTTGACTTGTAGACTACTGGCATGGATCCAATAAGTAGAAGACACGTTTGGCACATAATTGAAAATGCTAAAAGAGGGCGTGCCATTGTTTTAACTACACATTCAATGGAAGAAGCTGATATATTAAGCGACCGCATAGGGATCATGGCAAAGGGTAGGCTTCGCTGCATTGGAACTTCTATAAGGTTGAAGTCAAAGTTTGGAACTGGTTTTATTGCGACTATAAGCTTGCTTGGGAGTACTGATGAGACTTCTGCAGCCAAAGATAATTCTACAATAGCTCAATATGAAGTAGTGAAACAGTTCTTCAAACATGTAGGTGGATTTAAAGTTGGTTAATAGTTTTTTACACAAGCTGCAAGGTTCTTGCCTTCACTTGAAAGCTATTTTGACAGCACTTGGATGTGCTACCCAAAGATGAGAATAAGTCCTTCCTGACGTTTGTTATTCCTCATGACAAGGAGAGGCTATTGATGGTAAAGCACCTTACTCTATTATCTAGTGTAATTCTTCTAATTTTAGACCAGGTTAAGGTTTTCTAGTTGCTCAAGTTGAAAATGACTTTCATACATAAAAAAATGTGCACAGCTGATACTCAGCTCATATGGAGTGCCTAAATGTCTGAAAAAACTGAATTATGAAGATGAATCCTTTTCTTTCCTTTTTCTTTTTCCTTCTGCTTTCTGCAACATAAACACCTCGGCAGGTTTTTGGGAGTAGGTTTTTGGGAGTGGGGAAAGGGTTGAGATGTAGAGAAAGTAATGATGTAATTGACATTGGCTACTTGATCTGACATTCTTCTAGAACATCTAGTCATTAATAGGATATCTTGGTAATATAAAGTTAATCCGTTATACATCCTTCACATTGTTAGGTCCTTGCATTAGAAGGAAAAGTTTATTGGATTAATATTACAGAAACGAAAAACTTATGATGTAGTAAAAGATTTGGGTGGGGGTTGTTGGGGGGGGGGGGGGGGGGCCGCAGGGAAGAAGCACATATCTATGTAAAACTCTATAGCTGGATGATAATTATGTCTTGTTTGGAAAATGTCTATTTAACGGAGATCAATGTTCCAAAAATGTTGCGTCCCAAAGTTAACGCTTCTTCTGCAATTCTATATTTTCTGGTTTGGTATGAACATTAACTTATGTTCTCTAATTACGTACTTCTACTGAAGTTTCATCTATAAGGAGCTGGAACCCATTTTGTTTCGTTATATGTTTTACTTTTTGCTTCTTTAGATTGATTGATGTTCATGTTCTTGTGAATTAGTCTTCCCTAGAATAATATACTTTAAGTCCAAGCATCATGACCACTATTAGACAAGTCTAACTACTAAATGGAGGAATATGCTTGTGTATTTAACGAATAAACAGTTGCTGGCAAACTTTGTTTCATTTTTTGTGACTGTATTTGGTCTTCACCAGAATTTCTTTGCGGGACTTGAAGACAGAAAAGAAGAATTTGGAATTGCAGACATTCAGCTTGGACTTGCTACCCTTGAAGAAGTTTTTCTCAACATTGCGAAAAAGGCAGAGCTAGAAAGTGCTGCTGCTGAGGGAAGCTTTCAAACCGTGACCTTAAATTCGGGACTGTCTGTTCAAGTAAGTCTAAATGTCAAATACTTCTCAACTTTTCCAAACATTTCTCTTGTATAAACCTAGGTAGAAAACACTCAAATTCCGCTAAGAAAATATTAAATGTAATCTTAATTCTGCAGATACCTATGGGAGCAAGATTCATTGGCATTCCAGGAACAGAATCCACAGAATATCCAAATGGCATAATGGTAGAAATATTCTGGGAACAAGATGATTGTGGTGCACTCTGTATTTCTCATCATTCACAAGAGATGCCTATACCATCTCATGTTCAGCTAAGAGCTTCTTCAACAGCTCTTCGTAGAAACTTTTCTGGTCGACGAAAACAGGTAGATGGATTCGTAATAGATCCCATCCAAATATTTGACACAGATACATAGAAAGATCAGTTAGTTAAGCTATAAGGGGGAAGGTAAGTCCTCTAAAGCTCCAAAAGTATTGTAGATTTATATAGTTGTTTATTGCTCTAGCTTTTTCCCAAGCAAGTCAATGTATATAATTTAGGAACATAGTTTTATATTTTGACAGGCTTTTGAAGGCAGCTTTGAAATTATACATTCCGATTGCATTTCATTCTTGAACCCTTTTTTTTTTTTGGTGGTAATGGCAACTAACCAAATGAAGGAGCAAGTATCATGTGAATAGATATACTATCTGTGCTATTACTGCATATTACTCTGGGAACTCGGAGGACAGCCAACACCATGTCATATTGAACCAAGAGCTTCTTCAAAATCTCCTATTCCTAAGAGCTTGGAATTACTGCATGTCCAATTCTGCTATTGAAGATCAATGTATGACTTGAGGATTAATTGATTGATGTTAATTATTGTATTTTAAACATGTCTATTTTGAAATGGTTAGAACATTTTGAACTAATTTATTTCTTTGCTTTTTAAGTGTTTTTCCTCGTAAGAGACGGAGATTTGAATACAGGATATCTATTTCTTGGGATCTCAATCTAATTAACTATTAGACCCAAGGATATGAACAAAAAGTTGCAAATATTGTTTGACACATAAATGTCGATGGAAGATGCTTAATTTGAATTCGAAGTTAAACCTGGTAAATATGAACTCCATGGTAGATAAAGGCTGAAGAAACATTCATCTAAGTGACAAAAACATGTTGCAACTTATCCAGCTGCAAATGCCAAAGACTCTAGCAATGGACTTGACAGAAGGAAGACAACTACCTACCTTCAACTTTCATGGTTCAGGTCCACCATTTGAAACTTTCAACAAAATATTCTTATGGAATTCTAATTTTTTTCTCTCTTTTTTAAGGAAGTCAAGTTAAAGTAAATCAGTAGAACTGGCGCACAGTTATGCAAAGCCTGGGGAATTATCCCTCCAAAACTGTTCTAACATCAATATTGCAAATTGAGCAAGCATCAAGTACTGATTTGAGAAAGTCAGTCAAGGTAAAGTTGGACAAAAGTGTAGTATAACTTCACTATTCATTGTCGAATTAGGGTTGTTTCATAAATAGCTTTAGGATGTACAGCATCAATATGATATCATATACTACCATAAACTATAGTGAAGATGCTATGACATTTGCAAAGGAGAAGCCATAAAGTTAATCCACATTTCATGCAGATTTTCATTTTCATTAATAGCTGCTAATTATGCAGTAACTGGAACACTCCCCTCCAAACACCCCTCTACCAACATAAAACTGTTCTAATACAATGAACAAGAGAATCAAGTTCTTGAGTGATCCTCCTGTCTTAGTAGTATCAGCAATCACCCACCAGGCCTTGACTCCAAACCTATCCTATGCACATTTTACTGCCAAAAAGCACATCAGAGAACCTAACATCTTGCTTTGGAAACTCGAACTTTTGGGTTCCAGAGATATGGAATGTTTGCTTGGCATTTGGAGAGAGACTGTGTATACTTATAATGGCTTTTGAGTTGGGAACTTCAGAAGTCAGAATGAGAAAGGAAGACTAGCAGCCTAGGTGCTTGAGTTAGCAGGGACATTATTTTCCTTCTAGATGTAAAACTAAGGGATTGAGAATATCATTATGCACTCATAATTGAAACTATTGCAGCAAGACTTCCAATAATATCACAAGCAACAAAAACAATAACAACAGTCAAGAAGAGAGGTTCTATACTACAACTATAGGAAGCTGTATGTTATGATCAGTGGATGATATGCTGGAGCTAGTTTTAGTCACTTCATCACTGCACAAGACATGACAATTAATTAACTGATGAGGTACATGAATTTAAGCACACCTCTTCTAATTCTTCTGGTATCTATTAGTAATTCATTTGCTATATGCATGATAATTCTGTCAAAACGCTATATCAGAACAATATCTACAATATCTCAAAGCACAACTTTTCTATGCGGATACTAACATGGTAACCACTTTGCAAGGGGACAGACAACATAAGTACTACCTCATCAGGGCTCCCTAAGCACTGAAAACTTCCATCGAACAAAATTCCTATGGGGTCGCAAAGGTGCTCTGCTTCCTCCATGGAATGAGCTGAAATGAATGCAAAAACGTACGTTGTCACATGCTTATGAGAAACGCATAATTGATAACTAATAATGTTCAGTTATTAGAGGTAACTGGGTAAAGATGAAATGAGGAGCCATGAAGTAATGAGATCTCAAGAAAACTTTAATCTCAACCCGATTCTGTTGTTTGCTCAAAAGTGAGGGGAAAAAGGAAAAAAAAAAAAAAAAAGATATGGGCAGTGTAAAACAACAAACAGACTTACAGAGAGACAAAAGTAGTATTCTACTTTTGCACCGGAAAGATCGAAATAGTCTGTTTTTATTTGGACCAAAATTTGTACTAATGATGATAAAAGAAGTTAATATAGGATCGGTCCATAAATGGTCAAATACTTCCATATGTAAAGTTAGATGGTTATAATCTTTGGCAAAAGTATTACATCAACTTACTTGTGATAAGTTAGCACCTCTGAGGTTTTTAAGTCTCTCATAAAAATTGAGGTGTTTTTCCCGTCCTGTTAATGTATCCAAAGGAGGCTGTGATCCATCCACAAATAAGAAAATGAAACAAAAAAGTTTGTAACATAAATGTTTCTGTTTCTGTTTCTAAGATCAGACCAAAAAACAGTAATAGAAACCTTTTTTTGCTTCAAGACGATGGTTATTCAACTTACTCATCTTGTGGGCACACACCCATGGTAGAATGGATTGCATTCACTTGTGTCCTCAAATCGAGACCCCAATACATGCTGTGCCAGAGCTTGGCTTTGTTAGTCCTGTCATCTGACAATCGAGACAAATCTTATGAAGTTTATTAATAAGGAAAAGAGCAAAAGATCACATGCTAAAAGCCACTGATTCCTTTCACATCTACATTGGTAATAATACATATATAGGAAACATTATTAGCATATATTACGTTGCTACTATGCTAATGAAGGAAGTTTTACCAGCACCATTTGGTAGCAAACCAAAACACTTCCCTCCTGCTACCGCAAGAGACAACCCTTTGACGGCATGCTACTTAGGGTTCCCATCCTGTGCTGGATATGTCTTTTGGAGTTTACAAGAAATCGGATAGCTTGTATCAGGTTTATTGAGCAGGTGAGAACTTTGCCATCAGGGGCCAAACTACAGGTGAGAACTTTTAGTTTGAACTTTGCACTTCTAATGACCCTGAGAGGATCAAAATATGGTAGAAGTGATAGAAGAGTATTATTTAAATCATCTTGCAGGTGCCTCTAGGAGCCGAGTATGCTAAGATTCCAGGAACAAAATCCCCTCAGAATCGGAATCCCGGGGGCCTTATGGTGGAAGTATTCTGGGCGCAGGATGATACAGGCAATCTCTGCATTTCTGGCCACTCAGCTGAAAATCCAGTGCCACAAGATAACCAACCAGCTGCTGCTTCAGCATGGAATGCCTGACGTTAAAGAGAAATAAAAATACTCTAAAACATAAAAAAAATACCTTAAAACAGAAAGAAGAGAAGAAGAAATACAACGAGTAGTGGTGACATTACTACATTTTGGATGGATTTTTGGTTATCGGTCACTATGATATCTAATTGCAACTGGAAGTAGAAAGTTCTTAATTAAATTTTTATTTGTTGTCATTAGATTATTTTATAGGAACAACAGTAAACTTATGAGGGCATGAAACATAATAGCTAGGCAGCTTTGGTTCTAATTGACTTCCATATATAGTCTTCTCTCAATTTTATCCATGATCCTATTTCATCCTTCAGCTTTCAAAAGGGTCTAGCAGCCTCAACTTAAATTTTGGTTCAAAATGAAAATGATCCCTCCAAGCTAAATCAAAGTAAATATTTCTCACTTTGCCCCTTGAGGTTTGATTTGATATTTACTGTTCTCCACTAAGTTTGAAAATAAGGCAGGTTAGCCCCATTTTATAGTTTTGGTTAACTATTTAGTAGTTGACTAATTTGACTAACAAAAAATGACAATGCTATTTTTTTATCAATTTATATAAAAAATGTAAAACTACTAATTAAAGAGGATCAAGCATAATATTACCTCTTGTTTACAAAATTTTGCTAAATTTATTTTTCATTAATACTGTCATTATTTGAATTAAAGTCTAAAAAATGAAAAATAGTGTATAGAAAAATAAACCATAATCCAACACGAGTAAGACGAAATAGTAAGGAAAAAAAAAAGAGACTAAAAAGATGTAGTTTAAGTGGTAAACCTTGGCAATAAAAAGATGATTGTAAGACAAAAATAAAGAGGTATTCCCATATTTTGTAATGTAAAAAGACAAAAAAAACAATAAATGGGAATGCATTTTCTATATATTTTTCATCTTTCTATTAGTGAAATCATCTTCTTTATAGTATTGACTGTCCAAGTATATCTAATTGGTAAAGTAAAAAAATCTCTTTTCAGTTTGTTAGACTTTAAATCAGTTAATAATAATGAGATGTCAATAATTTCAATAAATAAAGTTAATAAAATTATGTAATAGAAGGTAATATTAAGCCTGTTATTGGTTGAAGAGTAATTTATCATTTTTGTTTAGTTTATGTAAAATTTTAGGAGGATGGTGTTGTCAATATTTGTTAGTCAAATTAGTTAACTATTAAATACTAACCCAAAACTATCAAAAGGGACTAATTAATGTGCCTTGTTTTTTAAACTTAGAGGTGGAAAATGGATATTAAATCAAACCTTAAAGGTAAAGTGAAAATTATTATACTTAGTTTTGACTTGGAGGGACCACTTAGAATCAATTATATAAGTTGAAGAACTAAATAGCTCCCTTAATAATAATTGAGAAAGTTTTGGAGTCATTTACTCTAGTACCTACAAAATAGAAATCTTTACGTTGATCTAAGATGGATGAAGTATACTAGTTTTGATTATCATCCTTAAATTGAAGAATCAGTGTATTATATCATGGGAGATCAGCAAAACTACTTAAGGTACAAGACAACATAAGTATGTAAAATTAAGATATAAAATAACATAGTAACTATTTGATCATTCAGTCTTGTACAAAATGAAGATACAAACTATAAACATAGCAACTATCTAAAGTACATAAACTATTTGGCATATACTTACATAACCTATTAGTACAAGACAACATGAGTCTTTGGTCCAATCATTTCACTTCTGACAATATTTAGCATATACTTACATAAACTATTGTGCTTTCTATATAAAGTGTTTAAGATTTTCAAACAGGTTGATGGGATATTTGTGCTAGATCCCACCCAAATATTTGACACAGGTACACAGAAAGATCAGTCACTGATCAAGCCATTAAGGAGAAAGACAAGTCCTTTAAGTTCCACAAGTGCTGAAGATTTATATGGTTGTTTATTACTCTGGTTTTTCTTCCCAAGTAATTCAATGTTTACAGTTCACGAACAAAGTTTTATTTTTTGACTGACTATTAAAAGCAACTTTGAAAGTGTACATTTCGAATTCATTTCATTCTTAATCCCTTTTGTTTTTAAATTTTTTTTTTCCTTTTTTGGGAAGCAATGAGAGGCTAATCAAATGAAGGAGCACATATCATCTGAACAGGCATACTATCTGTGATATTACTATGTCACTGTGGGAGCTTGAACCAAGAGCTTCTTCAAAACTATAATACCATATTTGCATACATATGTCCAACTTCATTAAGAGCATTGAGTAAAACATTTCAAATCTTTTTGGTCCTCCCCCAACCTAATAACTGTTCTAATGTAAAGAACGAGATAATCAACATCTTAAGTGATTCTGCAGTCTAAGATGCAGATGCCTCAGATTCTGTTGCCACCTTCACGAAGACATCCTCCAGAGTAGTATCAGCAATGTCCCAAGCTTCAACTCCAAATCTCTCCTTTGCAAATTTTACTGCCAAAAACACATCAGACAGACTAACATCTCTCTTTGGAACCTCGAACTTTTGGGTTCCAGAGATGTAGTATGTCTTCTGGGCATTTGGAGAGAGACGCTTAACCAAATCCTCCACTTCCTTCTCATTCTCAGGTGCAGTTGCCATGGTGAATACATAAGTCCCACCATACCTGTCCTTCAGCTGTTAAACATGCAACAAAAACCTTTGCATGTTAGGTCATCCAATGAGCAAGAGTACATGGAGCTAACCATTATATGGGGCAAAAAGCTACCTAGCTTGCTCTCATTGTTAGTTTCTGTTTCCTAATGTTTTTCTTCTAAGCCCAATTGTTACCAATCAACATTTCATGTTTATTAAGTCTTCTTTTTGTATTTTCTTTGATTTCTAAAAGCATTTCCTCCAAAAGTTCTAAAATCTCTTCCAAACAGTTGCCTTCCAATTCAAGATTTTGTTCTTCAAGATGATTAAGAAGAGTACAACTCAATGTTGGAATTACATAAATATCATCAACAATCATATCAATGTATTTAAGTTTGGAGGTATAACATGTTAATGTATGATGGTACAGTATAGATGGAAAGATATAAATTTCCCTCCTTCCTACAAAAACCGTGTAGGCTCAATGCTTTTCTTCGGTGCTATAGTAATTTCTTCTAATCCTTCCAGTATGTAACTAGGTAAAGATTACAATAAGATATATCAGTGAACTAATATGTCTGTTATGTTTTTAATAATCACTTATAATTGGCTATTGGTCCATAGCCTAATTAGTAATTCACTTGCTATAGCCTATATGCATGATAATTCTGTCAAAACACTAGGTCAAGAAGAACATCTATGGAATTGCAAAGCACAGCTGTTCTACGCAGATGCTGATATGATAACCCACTTTGCAAAGTTTAGAATGTAGGGGACAAACAACATAAGGACTACCTCATCAGGGCTCCCTAAGCACTGAAAAGTTCCATCCACAAAAATTCCTATACGGTCACAAAGGTGCTCTGCCTCCTCCATAGAATGAGCTGAATCGAATGCAAAAAAGTAGTTGTCATGTTCTTATTATAAATCAATAATTCATAGTTAATGACGTTCAGTTATTAGAGGTAACAGGACAAAGATGGATCACTCAGCATGAGGAGCCAAGCAATGATCTGATTTCAAGAAAACTGCAACTTCAACCAAACCCTGTCGTCTCTAGTTATCATTTAATTCTCTCAATTTTCAGCTTTTCTGTCTTAAGTAAAAAATAGATACAGGCAATGTAAAACAAAATACAGGCTTATCGACATACACAAGGACAAGCTATCACCAAAAGAAGAGGGCATGAGAATAGGGAGGGAGGGGGATGAACGTACTTGTCAAAATAATTGCTTTATCTTCTTTTGCTTTGTTCACAGCATCCCACAGCATCTTCCGTGAAGCAGGGTCGAGCCCTGTGCTAGGTTCGTCCAGGTAGACCACCTGAAAACGTTCAAAAGGGCACCTAGGATAAAATAAAGAATCTCAGAAGGTTAAAGAAGCAAGATATAGTAGATGGACTGGGATATACTTTTGGGTCCCCTATCAAGGAAATTGCGATGCTTAATCTTCTTTTCATTCCACCGCTATAGCATCCCACACGTTTATCAGCATCTCCTCCTTGAAGCAGGTTCACATTTCTGAGAGCATCGTCAACTGCCTGTTGCATTTATGACAAAGAAAAATTGAAAATTCTACTCCTTTTTCTTCTTTTGTTCTTTTTAGTTTCCTTTATTTTCTCCTCTGCCAGTATTCCATATTCTTACTCATCTAAAAAAGCAACAGGAATGCAATTTTTATGACATCCATCTCAAATTTCTCTTCCCTGGTGGCTTGACTTTAGATTGAGGTTGTAAATGTACTCTACAGGAGTGGTTAGGTGGGCAGTTTGGAAATGTCACTGGAGCAAATGGTGACGCCTTAATTCATGCGATTTTTGTTTTTGCTATTTTAGCATAACAGGGTAATTCAACTTCATGTGCATAGTTCCTAATGACTGGAACAAAGAAAGTCAGGCAGTTATTGAAAAGATTCAAACTAATAGGAAGTATGTGCACCCTGTGAATTGAAGTCTCCCAATACAGTTTGAGCTTGTCAATGTTCAGAAGGCATATCAATTATCAACCACAATGCCTCAGAATGTCATTGCAGCCAATACTAGAAGAATACGTTTGTCTGCAGTTCCTCTTCAAGAGTGCAACGCTACTTTTGTGAAGTATTATTCCAGATATGTCTACTTTTGCATCAGAAAGATCAAAATGCTCCGTGTTTTTTTGGACCAATTATCGAATAAAGGATTGATGTAGGATCAGTAGACAGGCAGAAAAATGATCAAGTACTTGATGCATAGAGTTAGATTGTTATGATATCAGGGAAAGGATCACATCAACTTACTCGTGATAGATTAGCACCTTTGAGGTTTTTAAGTCTGCCATAAAAATTCAGGTGTTCCCTTCCAGTTAATGTATCCCAAAGGAGGCTGTATGATTAATCACAAAGTATAAAAGTTGTTAGAATAAACATTTCATGATTCTAAGATCAGAAAAAAAAGGTCATATAAACCCTTTTTTATTCAACATGATGGTTATTCAACTTACTTCTCTTGTGGGCACACACCCATGCTGGAATGGATTTCACTCATTTGTGTTTTCAAATTGAGACCTCCAACATATGCTGTGCCAGAGCTTGGCTTTGTAAGTCCAGTCATCTACCAATCATGACAAATCATAGTTAAGTTATTAATAAGGAAGAGAGCACAAGGATCACACACTAATCACCACTGGTTCCTTCCATGTCTACAAGAATATAGATACATAGGAAATATTATTAGCATAATACGTACTTACCATACTAATGAAGGAAGTTTTCCCAGCACCATTAGGGCCTAGCAGGCCAAAACACTCCCCTCGAGCTACTGCAAGAGACAACCCTTTGACAGCTTGCTTCTCAGGGTTCCCATCTCTTGCTGGATATGTCTTTTGAAGTTTATGGGAGATAATCGGGTAGCTTGTACCAGGTTCATTGAGCAGGTGTTCAACTTTTAAAATCTAACAAAGACACCAAACAACAACAGTTAAAATTTGCATCATAATGATTTAGTGATATTCAAGCAAGATATTATCCAAATAGCAAGTAGGTGCTAGTGTGCAACTATTAACATTCTGTCAGTTTTGCTTTGTACAGTTTCCTGTATAATGAGGGAGAAACCAAACAAGAAAGCACATAGAAATGCTTAAGCTGTAAATATTACACGATCAGATTGCTTTACCCAGCTACATTAATACTTTTGATGCTTTAGATACTCCAACCAGGTATACCTTCTATTGGACAGAATGCAGAAACACAAATTCCTATTTGGAAATTCTGAAATAGTGGATATGTTTTTCAAGTTTTATACTCACCCACAGCCATTGGTACACATTTATGAATATAATGTACCTCTTGATTAATATCCTGATTATCAACTTGAACAAGAACCCCAGACTCTTGAACTTGCAGTCTAGGACTCTGGAAAGATGGAGGCCTCTCTTGAGAGCTTCGGAAGATAGATAGAGGACTTCTACAAAAGCAACCTCCTAATGTGCAATATGACATGAAAAGAAACACCAACCATTCAATTGACATGATTACTAGAACTTCCCTCATTCCACTATTTTCATCCCTCAGGCTTTGCCACCGCATTCCGTATGCCCCCATCTCAAATGCAGCCTCTGAAAAGTTGAAGAGTTCATCTAATCCACGATAGAGTGATAATGCAGGAAAGAGCTCCAAGACAATGAGCCACACTCCTAAAGACAAGCATTATGTGATTATGAGCTAGTTAGAGCTTGCATGAATATATGAAGGTTACAGAAATGGATGGCAAGGCCCAAAAGTTAAACCATAATTTACATCATAGGTGTCAATGGTACTAGAGATCCTTGTAGGAACCAAAATAGCGGGCCAAAGAAGGCCATAAATCATACTCAGAGGCAAAATTTATATACTACAGTTGACTTTGAGTGTTCCATTAGTGTATGCTAATATGCGTCAACCTTATGAACTTAAAACCTTGTGATTTTTATTTCACTACAGAGTACCAAGAAGTCTCAGTGCTCTAGGAAGAGTAGAACTTAAACCATAGAACTGCATCTCTGATTGTATACAGTTTTAGGATTAATGAAATATAGACATATAAATAAGAGCAAAACAAACTTTAGATCGCATTCTAGAACCTCAAAGATCTAGTAGTACCATTAACGTTGCATGTTCATATTTCTTAACAAGGACATCAGATGGTCCTTCAATGAAACACAAAATTTTGCACATCCACTCTCATCACAAACTCACAATGAACACAATTTGTACAAGTTGACCATAATCAGAGGTTAATGGCAAGTTCTTAGTGGACTTGCTTACTGAAAAAATAATTGATTATCGATAAAGTGTTAGTCATTTTGTAGAAAGGAGAATGAACAGATAAATTAATGCTCTTTTTCCCCACTGAAACTAGCACCTTCCTTGGGTAGCAACTGATATGTAATCCCAAAATCCGAATATGAAAAGGTGGATAGGTATGCAACATGAGTCATAGCAAAAGGTGCCACCTGGAGTTCAAGCAAGATCGTAAAAGTTGATACCCTAATAAAAGTGGAATGTAAAACTTCAAAACGAGTAGCTTTAGACTTTGCTAATTTACATATCCAACAGTCTATGAAGGAAATAAAACTGGTAAAATATCTGAATGTCAATGTTTGGGTTGGAAAACAATAAAATCTAAAACATTTTCTGGAAACATAACAGGTAATGGATAGAGCAATGATTTCAACATACTTGGAAATGAAACATCTGCAATCAAGCGCTTAAAGAAAAATCCCCCCACTAACCAACTGCCAAAGACCAGCACGAATCCAAAAACTGCAATACCCAGGACGTTAGACATGTTAATCAGAAAAATACATTTAATTCAAACCGAGTTATGCTGTACTTTCCTGAAGCACTCTTTGCACTTGAAAAGACCGTTGAGAGCAGAAAGGCTGCAGAAATTAGTAAGTTTATGTGGATGAAATAAAACACACTTTGGATGCTATACGAGTTCAACGTGAAGATGGTTAACCCTGCACAATAACCAGATATGTGAAGCAATGTGAACAGATTGTTTAGTAACTTGAAAGCCTTAAGTTCATGTTTTACCTGCCAGTGTGCCAAATACTACAAAACAAACCATGTAGAGTGAAAAGATGACGAGAAAATAGAGGTATGTAATCAACCAATAAGGTGCATTGCCAAGACCATGCATTTTCATCATCGTTGCTAGCTTCTGCTGCTTCTCATAAACCAGGGATGTTAAAATGACCTAATTCAGAATCAGAAAATGAAAATTGAAACGGTCAGAAAATTGATAATGTTTCACAAGGAAAAATAGTAATGTTAATTTACTCTGATCCTTTATGTAAAATGAAGCTTCCCCACGAAACATGTAAAGAACCTGTGAAATGTCAAATAAATGAGCTTAAGTTCAGTTAGCTGGTGTTTTCTTCATAGAAATCATTTGTGTAGTTCCAGGATCCTACCATCCACGTAATTCAAAAAAATTGCCATGATGACCAAATATATATGGATGAGCACATTATGAGCTGAATAGTCCAGGTTCAATATCATTAGTCCAACTGAGATGATTATGTCAAAAAATAATAGAGACTGGAAAGTCCTTCAGTTGTTAAAGTAATTGCGGCAAAAAGACATTAGACAAATTAATTGGATTACGGAAGGTGAAACCAAATGCATGGATTTTGGTATCGTCATCCACTTGTCAGTTACTTTCATTCAGCGAGACACACATTCATGCACTTACCAGGAATAATTGCAGTATTACCCATGTAAAAAACACAAGCCCAATTGAAGATGCAAAATCATATGTGACATTAGTACTTGCTCTGGGCATCTCTCCAATAAACTCAAAGATCATTCTTACAGAAGGCCCAAGCAAAGATTGGAGATAGGCATTCCAAACCTGTGTACATATGAAAATAGGGATATATATAAAAAAATTGTGGCGAATGTATACTGGTGGTCATCAAGAAATGCCTTAAAGTAACACCAATATGGAGGAGAAGCTTAAGGATTGCAAAGATATTTCACTTAGGAATCATCAACTTAAACTTTATGCAACCAAAATTGTCCTCCTAATTAACAATAAATGAGGCTTAATGAACATCATTTTCAATCTTGGAAATGCATAATTAGAATCTTAAACAAGAAGCAGAAAATTTTGAAAAAGTTAAGGGATGGTACCATGTTCAAAGTACTTCCAACAGGCACCTCATTTGGTGGTTTCTCTGAGCTTGTAGGGGTAGTATTATACCACAGATGTACATCAAAATGCTTCATGTCTGAATCTCGAAAGTCATATGCTGTTAAAATAAAAAAACAGTGCTTACTAACACAGAAGAAACAACAGGAGTGCACATAGTTCCAGCAAACAGAAGCATGGATAGGGGAAAAAAGTAATGACCGACCAGCCAGTATTTCATTTATCTCCCCGTTCTTGTACTGGCCATCATACAGTTCATCATTAATTTCCATGTAGTTCTTGCGCCACGCAAGTAAGCCTTGAAGACATTCAGTCACTGAATAGAATCAGAGGAAGAGAATTTGAGTATTTGATCACCAGAATAAACAAGCACTGCAAGTATGAATATGTGCATGACTATAGACACGCATACACACACACACGCACACATATATATGTATGTATGTATGTATATATTAGAGGAGGCCAAAGTTGACGGTTATTAAGATAAAAGATGAATTAGTTGAGTGTTCAAAATTCGAATGACAAAGTTGCCCTGTCTATCACGTCACAGGTGAAAAACATAGACAATTTCATCATCGATTCATTTCACTTGATAGGTCTGTAGTAGTAAGTCATACCTTCTGTTCCATCCTGAGTACGGACTGGAATTGTGAAATTTGCTTTGCATTGAGATTGAAGATGGTAATATTTCTTCTCAGAAGTCTTATCAGTCTTCCCCTGAAATGCACAAAAAAAATTCACACTGCTGATACAAAATAAGATGAATGCAAAGAATAGATTGTGATACTTTGGGCTCATAGTTGGGGAAAAGTCTGATACAGGTAAGAACAAGTAACCAAAAGAGCAAAAAAGAGAAAATATTACAAAAACACAATCTGCTGTATTATTGAGACCGCAGGAGGAATTTGAGAACATATTTCCAGCCACGCCTGTCAATAGTCACCAATGAAGGTGAGGCGAAGTTTCAAAATTTTAGAGACTGTATTTCATCATATGTAAACTAAGCCACACACCCTTTACCAACAAACCCCTCCCACCACCAACACCCCCCCCGCCCCCCCCAAAAAAAAAGTATTAAGTAGAAAAATCCTTAGAAAAGGTGTAATACTTTCTCCAAATTCTCTGTTGTTCCCAGTTATTAGTATAGTTGCGGGACAAGAGCCGTTTATTCTGCAAGACTTGTCTGGCAAATCATTTGACTGCGGAATTTGGTTAGTTTTCGCTGCTCGGAACTCAGCAGCTGGGATTAGAAGCAAAGGAGTCCCTTCTGTTGCCATTTTTGCGTTGTAATGCTCCCCAAACACATTCTTCTTCGCCAGATAGCGTCGGAGCCAACCAACCGACAGAAAAAGGATAACAGGGAACAGAATCAACCTTAAATTCGACCTCAGATGCCGTCTCTGAAATATTAAAAACATGAAACATAGTAGTTGTAAACTTTTAATCAAAAATTAAAATAGACAGAATTTTATGCTGATTTCTTGTTTACAGCTTCCTGATAGTACTAGGTGTTTAACGAGATGACAACTATACAAAACCAAATGCATGCATGAATTACATGAATATATTCACAAAGCTACAACTTCTCAATACATAACTACAAGAACAAAATTGACAGTGTTCATAGAAGCAGAAATTTTCAGATGATCGATCCAAGAGAAATGAAATGAATTAAACGAAGTGGGTTCTACAACATACATGGTATATGAGGTTCTTTCTAGTCAAAGCGACTGTTTGATTCCAGAATCCTGCCATTGTTAGATTGGATGCTTCTTTTGCTGTGCTCTCTAGCAAGAAGAAACTTGTCTCAGACAACTGATCAGGCCTAAAACATCAAATGATGATTCAACCCCCTCCCTCTCTTTTTCTGTTGGGATTCACCTAATAATCTCTCATTATTCACCTTCTTAATTGGAAGTTTCCCTATTTCTCAAGGAGGACTCAAGTTCCAGTGCCTCCCAACTGTTCAAACAAACTTCCTCTTCGGTAGTAGTATCACTTCCTTCTTGAAAATTGAACTCGACAAAAAGCCAAGATAGAAGAGGAAACAGTCACACAAAAATCTTACGTTTCAAATTCAAATTACGATTGACGAGGACAATGCTTATCTGGACTAGTGACAAAGGTTTAAGATACATCGGCTTCATTAATGCAACTAATTCCTAGATTTAAGCTTTTAAAAAAAATTATTTATTTTTTCATTGGAATTGAAGTTTTTTAACACGACAAGAGGCATCATGCTTTATAATTTATATACGGGTTTTTCCAGCATTGAATATTAGTTAACACATCCAAAATTCACATAATCTACCATATATATATATACACGCATATTACAATTATTACTCCTCCTCTACATTTGCATATTTTTGCATATTATACACTCTCTTATATTTATTTGCTTTTCTTAATTAATTTTATATTTTTAAAAAAAAATATCTTTTAACTGAGTGTCTAATAACCATCCCGTAACAAACTTGAAAGTATACATCTATGACACATTCAATGAACCTTTCAAGAAGGTACAAACACTTTCAAGAGGCTCAAATTCAATGCTTCAAGGATATATTATCCATTACTCTCTTCACATTAATACTGTTACTAGCAGTTTTTCCTTTTTAACTACTGTGAAACAAGAAATCTTCTTGAGTTGGTGATCTTCTGCTTGGGCAATTTGAAGAAAATCGGAACAAATTTGCCGGGATGAATTAAAGTCTCACGATTCCCAAGGGCACCGCAAACCAGAAAGAGTCTTGTCAGCATTTTAACCTTAAACTTCACAAAATGACAGAGATATAGGGAAGACTGAAGAGTTCCAGAGAAAGGGATCAAAAGGAAAACTTTGAAGGCAAAGAAGCATTTGAGACTACTGAATCAATGGAATTGCTAAGTGGGTTTTCACTCTTGCTGCAGCAAATCAATGCTTTGCTTAGGAAGAACTTCATTCTTGCATGGAGAAACAGAAGATCAACATTTCTTCAACTCTTCTCTTCATTCTTCTTCATTGCTTTTATGTTTGCATTAAGGAAGACCAATAACTACACAGAAAGCAGACCTAATTTCTCTGCAAAAGTTCGTGATCCCAAGCCCATCACTAATCCTCCAATTCCTGCATGTGAGGACAAGTTGATCATCAATGTTCCATGTTTTGACTTTGTTTGGAGTGGCAGTGGAAACCAAAGACTTGAGTCCATTGTCAATGGCATCATGACTAACAACCCTGGTCGCACAATTCCTCAGAGTAAGGTAAATTTTCTTGTCTCCCCCTTTGCTTTCCCCCATTTTGGAATTCGGTAAAGATTCTACTGATTGATGAATTCCTCTTTGTCTCCCTCTATAATCATTTGCATGCATGGATATGGAATAAGTTTTTTTTTCTTTTTCACTTCGTTTAGTGAAATCTGTTAGGACCGGCCAGGAAATAGACAAACTCAAGTTTAGCACAAAGTAGGCGGTATAACCGACCATATAATAGATAGCCGTAGATACCAGCCATATAATAATTAGGCGGTAAAACCGACCATATAAAGACGGATAACAAAGCAAATAAAAGACACAGAAGATTTACGTGGTTCGGTCAAATTGACCTACGTCCACGGGCGAGGGAGGAGCAATATTTCTACTATGAAGAAGAAATACAAAAGACCGTAGGAAAGTGGTTCCTAGGCCAATAGGCACTTACAAAAGAGTTTAGAAAATATTCCTAAACTCAAATCAAGAGAGCCTAAAATATTTGACTGAATGGGCTAGATGACTCAAGAAGCTAATAGCCCATATAACTCTCTTGAGTGGTGCAAGTTAAATCCTTCAATGGACCCTTCTATTTATAGGCCTCGAGTAGCCGGCTTCTCTTCAGCAGGCTCCGATGTGGGATGAGAAGGAAATGAAAAATTATGCCACAAGTCAAAGCTTGCGGCTCTGACAAAACAACAAATCTCCACCTTGGCATAATTTTGGATTCCACCCAAAAACTGCTCCACCTTCTTCACATAAGCCCCAATGGGCTTAAATCACCAATAATGAACACCAACCAAATCCAAGCACTGCTTGAACTTGTAAACTGGAAGAGGTTTCGTAAACATATCGGCTGGATTGTCCTTAGTATTGATTTTCTGAATAAGGACTTTTCCCTCAGCAATGATATCCCGAATGAAGTGATACTTCACATCAATATGTTTCGTCCTCTCATGATACATCTGATCTTTAGTCAAGTGTATGGCACTTTGACTATCACAGTGAATATCAGTAACACCTTGATATAGACTTAGTTCGCTAAATAAACTCTTCAACCACAAGGCTTCTTTGATTGCCTCGGTCACAGCCATATATTCTACTTCAGTAGTAGACAAAGCTACGACAGGTTGTAGAGTAGCTTTCCAACTAACAGCACAACCGCCAATGCAAAATACATAGCCTGAAAGTGATCTTCTCCTGTCAAGATCCCCAGCGTAGTCTGAGTCTACAAAACCAACCAAAGTGTTATTATTTCTTCCAAACTCCAAACATGCATTTGAAGTACCTCGCAAGTATCTGAGAATCCACTTCACAGCTTGCCAATGTGTTTTACCAGGGCAAGACATATATCTGCTAACAACACTGACTGCTTGTGAGATATCTGGACGAGTACAAACCATTGCATACATAATACTGCCGACTGCACTGGAATAAGGAACCCGTGCCATATAATCTTCCTCTTCATCTGATTTTGGTGATTGAGCAGCAGATAGCCGAAAATGGCTAGCAAGAGGAGTAGATACTGGTTTAGCATCTTTCATGCCAAAACGCTCCAAAACTTTCTCAAGGTAATTTTTCTGGGTCAAGAATAACTTCCCTACTCCTCGATCTCTCTTGATATCCATGCCAAGAATTTTCTTAGCTGCTCCCAAATCTTTCATTTCAAATTCACTATTTAACTGCAGTTTCAAAGTGTGAATTTCTGACAAATTCTTGGCAGCAATGAGCATGTCATCAACATAAAGCAGCAAATAAATGAAAGAACCATCATTTAACTTCCGGAAGTAAACACAACTATCATACATGCTCCTCAAATAACCATGACCCAACATAAAGGAATCAAACCTTTTATACCATTGTCTTGGAGACTGCTTCAATCCATATAAGGATTTCTTCAATAAGCAAACATGGTCTTCCTTACCTTCAATTTCAAAACCCTGGGGTTGCTTCATATAAATTTGTTCTTCAAGTTCGCCATGTAAGAAAGCTGTCTTAACATCAAGCTGCTCTAACTCCAAATCATACATAGCAACTAAAGCAAGCAAAACACGAATAGAGCTATGTTTAACAACAGGTGAAAACACATCATTAAAATCAACACCTTGTACCTGACTATAGCCCTTTGCAACTAATCGTGCTTTATACCTTGCATCTTCAACCCCTGGAATACCTTCCTTCTTCTTGAAGACCCACTTGCAACCGACAATTTTCTTAGCTGACGGCGGCTTTACAAGAACCCAAGTTTCATTACGATGAAAAGATTCAATTTCTTCATTCATCGCAATCAACCACTTTGCAGAATCATCACAAGAAACTGCTTCTGAATAGGTGGAAGGCTCACCAACTGCATCAGTTTCTTCTGCAACAGACAAAGCATATGCAACTAAATTTGCATATCTTTGTGGTGGTCGAATGTCTCTCCTTTGTCTATCTCTGGCTATGGAATATTCCTCTTCTTCTGAACTATCTTCCACAGTAGACTCAGGTGCATCTACTGGCATTTGTTGAATAGAAGATTTGGTCTGAGAAGGACCAGAACTGCCAATATCAAGCTCCACCTGCTTCTGTGTACTATCAGTAGTACAAGGACTGAAAGACTCCTTCTTGGAAGATAACATAGACAATTCATCAAAAGTAACATCTCTACTGATCACAAATTTTGGAGATTTGGGATCAGGACACCATAATTTGTATCCTTTCACCCCAGAAGCATACCCAAGAAAAATGCACTTTTTAGCCCTAGGCTCCAATTTTCCATCATTCACGTGCATGTATGCTGGACACCCAAAAACTTTTAAATTGGAGTAATCAGCAGGAGTACCTGACCAAACTTCCTCAGGAGTTTTGAAATCAAGAGATGCAGAAGGAGAACGGTTGACAATATAACAGGCCATATTGATCGCCTCTGCCCAAAAGTCGTTTGTCAACCCTGCATTAGAGATCATACACCTTGCTCTCTCCAAAAGAGTTCTGTTCATACGTTCGGCCACACCATTTTGTTGAGGCGTCATCCTGACGGTGTGATGCCGAACAATTCCTTCATTCTTGCAGAATTCATTAAATTCACCTCCACAAAATTCCATGCCATTATCTGTTCTCAACCGCTTAATGTGTTTTCCTGTTTGCTTCTCAATCAAAACTTTCCATTGCTTGAAAGTTAGGAAAACATCATTTTTATGCTTAAGAAAATATACCCAAACTTTCCTTGAATAATCATCAATGAAAGTCAACATGTACCTGGCACCACCTTTAGAAGGAGCACGAGAAGGACCCCATAGATCTGAATGAATGTAATCAAGAGTACCTTTTGTCTTGTGAATTGCTGGTGAACTGAAACTGACTCTTTTCTGCTTCCCAAAAATACAATGTTCACAGAATTCCAATGGCCCGGTACTTTGACCACAAAGAAGTCCCTTTTTGCTTAGTATGCCTAAGCCTTTTTCGCTCATGTGCCCCAAACGCATATGCCATAATTTGGTGATGTCTATATCTGACAAAGATGATGTTGAAACAGCAGCAGCACCTGTAACAGTAGATCCCTGCAAAATATATAAAGTACCAGATCTGTGTGCCTTCATAACAACAAGAGCTCCTCGAGTAATTTTGAGAACTCCGTCTCCACCTGAATACCTGCACCCGATAGACTCAAGAGTGCCCAAAGAGATGAGATTTTTCTTCAAATCTGGAACATGTCTAACATCTGTGAGCGTCCTCACAATACCATCGTACATTTTAATCCGAATTGTGCCTTTGCCAACAACTTTACAAACAGCGTTGTTGCCCATTAAGACAACTCCACCTTCAGCTGATTCATATGTTGAAAACCAGTCCCTGTTGGGACACATATGATACGAACAACCCGAATCTAAAATCCACTCATTGTTAGACCTAAAATTATTTTCCGTTGCACAGAAAATGGTTCCATCATTCTCATCAGCTGCTATACTAGCTTCAGCGGATTCAGTATTTTTCTCAACAAATTTCCCCTTTTGCTTTTCTTTATTTTTCAATTTAAAGCAATCAGAAATAACATGACCCTTCTTTTTACAATAATTGCACACCACATTTTTATGTCTGGACTTGGATCTACTTCTATTTTCTGTGTTTCTCTTTTCAGATCTACCCCGAACAAACAAGCCATCGGCTTGACTCCCACTAGTTTCCCCAGTAATGTCCCTATCTATCTGCTCTTTAGATTTTAATGCAGATTTAATTTCCCGATACGAAATTGTTTCCTTTCCATAAATCATAGTATCGCGGAAATGCTTAAAAGACTGGGGAAGGGAACACAAAAGTAATAGGGCTTGATCTTCATCATCAATTTTCGAATCTATATTCCCCAAATCCATAATAATGGAATCAAATTTATCAAGATGGGATAGTATAGATGTACCTTCAGACATCCGAAGCATGTACAAACTCTGCTTCAAATATAGCCGATTCTCGACTGTCTTCTTCATATACAAGGCTTTCAATTTATCCCACATAGCCTTGGCCGAAGTCTCCGTTGCTACCTCACGCAATACCTCATCGGAGAGATTTAAGATTATGCTGGATCTGGCCTTCTTATCCATATCGGCGAAATCCGCATCCTTTACATCTTCTGGTTTGTTCTCGATTCCGTGAATCGCTAGATCAACTCCGTCTTGAACAAGAATGGCCTCCATCTTGAGCTGCCACATTCCGAAGTTGACATTCCTGTCGAATTTCTCGACAACCGTCTTTGTTATCGTCATTGTTGCCACAAAATCTGTAACGTGAAGTTTGTCTCAAAAAACTGGCCAAACAAATATGCAAGTCTCGTGAGCGGGCCCCACAGGGTGAGCGGACCCCACGAGATAAGCGGGCCCCACGGGATGAACGGACCCCACAAGGTGAGCGGACCCCACGGATGAACGGACCCCACAGGATGAGTGGGCCCCACAGGATGGACGGACCCCACCAGATGAACGGGCCCCACCAGATGAACCTGTCTTGCAAAATATAACAACCAGCTCTGATACCAGTTTGTTAGGACCGGGCCAGGAAATAGACAAACTCAAGTTAGCACAAAGTAGGCGGTATAACCGACCATATAATAGATAGGCGGTAGATACCAGCCATATAATAATTAGGCGGTAAAACCGACCATATAAAGACGGATAACAAAGCAAATAAAAGACACAGAAGATTTACGTGGTTCGGTCAAATTGACCTACGTCCACGGGCGAGGGAGGAGCAATATTTCTACTATGAAGAAGAAATACAAAAGACCGTAGGAAAGTGGTTCCTAGGCCAATAGGCACTTACAAAAGAGTTTAGAAAATATTCCTAAACTCAAATCAAGAGAGCCTAAAATATTTGACTGAATGGGCTAGATGACTCAAGAAGCTAATAGCCCATATAACTCTCTTGAGTGGTGCAAGTTAAATCCTTCAATGGACCCTTCTATTTATAGGCCTCGAGTAGCCGGCTTCTCTTCAGCAGGCTCCGATGTGGGATGAGAAGGAAATGAAAAATTATGCCACAAGTCAAAGCTTGCGGCTCTGACAAAACAACAAAATCCTTTAGATTTTCCATGGTGTGTGAAGTTTTGCTAGTTTTTTTGCCATGTTGATTAGAGCCCTCCTTGGTATACAATAAAGCTATCAATCAAACCACTGTATTCTTCTTCTTTTTTTTTTTTTCCTTTTTTGGCGGATATGATACATATATGATGTTTCACGACTATATGTAGCAGTTGAATAAGAAACAGTTTAATTGAGTTAATGGAACCAAGAACGGAGAATTCTGAGTTTCTTTATTTACTGACATTAAATGGTTATGCGTTTAAGGTTTGCTGGCACGATTAGGGGATTTATGTTTCTGTGCAGGTCAAATCATTTAGAACAAAAGATGAATTGGATAAATGGCTTTTGGATAATCCAATGCGTTGCCCTGGAGCTCTACACCTTTTTGAAAGAAATGCCGAGGAAATAAGATATGGTATAGAAATCAATTCATCTTCTTCTTTTGAATTTGGAAGGCAAATTGAGGATCCTGTTTTCAAGTTTCAAGTGCCCCTTCAGTATGCTGTATCGCGTGAAATTTCTAGATCCTTAATCGGAGGTAGTTATTGTAATTTGCTTTGCAACAAATAGCTCAAGTTCTCTGATTTATTAGATTTTTGTTGATTACCTGAATGAACTGGTGGTTTGATACCTAATTCTCAGATCCCAATTTCAGCTTTAATGTTGGTCTAAAAGAATTTGCGCACCCTCCCAGAAGAATTGACTCTTCAGACAGCTACGATGGTAATCCATTTGCAGAAAGTTTTCCGGCACTATTCTCTTTTGCAGTTTCTCTGTTTGTTTTCATAGCTCAGATTCATTACATGTTTTTTCACATTTCCGAAAACTTTAAGTTCTCTGCTTTTTTAGGTTCTTGAACTTTTTAAGTTCTCTGATTTTTTAAAATTTTCATCAAGCACCTGAATAAACTGGTGATGTGATATTCCAGCATCAGATCTCAGTTTCAGCATTGATGCTGGTTCTGCAGACCCTCACAGAAACATTGACTCTGCGGATAGCGATGCGAATAATTTATTTGCAGCCAGCTTTCCAGCAATTTTCTATCTTTTAGTTGCTATGTTTGGTTTCACATTTCGAATTCATTCTCTGGTTCTGGAGAAAGAGCTGAAACTTCGACAGGTAGTTGACCATGTACTTTGATTTTAGATCAGCAACATCAAGTTGGTACTTTTTTTCCCCTCATACTACAATTTGTGTTGCAGACAATGAGTATAATGGGCCTCTACGACAGTGCCTACTGGACTTCATGGTTCATATGGGAAGGGTTCATGGCTTTTCTGATGTCTTTGCTTATTGTTGCTTTTGGGACAATGTTTCGAGATGATGTTTTCATGAAAAACAATATTTTCCTAGTATTCCTTCTATTTTTCCTTTTCATGATTAGCATGGTGAGCTTCATCACTGGATTTGTGCCTTTCCCTGATTGCTTTTGCAATCAATGTCAGCATCGCTGTTGGAATTATGGCTAAATCTTCTGCCTCAAAATCTTAGGTTAGCTTTGCATTCATGATTTCAACCCTACTCAGCAAGTCGTCTTCAGCCACAACTGTGGGCTTCTTCATCCTTGCTTTTGGACTTGTGACAGTGGCAAGTGTCTCTTCTCCAGAACAATCATTCATTGTAATAATTCTATGATTATTGACCCTTTTTGCTTTTGGTTATTAGATTTTTTCTTCGCTATTCTACGACGGAACAGTGAAAAATAGTTATTATCGCATCTTGTGGTCATTTTTTCCACCTAATCCTTTTGCTGGAGGTTTTACCGTGCTTGAAGAGGCAGCAGGGGAAGGTGGCATTAGGTGGAGTCAACGAGCGGAGTGCAAATTACTGGGAAATCCTTGTGTTTCAATGGTACGAAAGCTTCAAATCCTCTTCGTTTACAAGTATGCTCCATCAATACTTGTTTTGACGAGCATCCTTGGTTCAGAGTTCTCTTCCACTATTTATTGTTCCTTATTTTGATCTCACGTATTCATGCTTTCAGTGACCAAATCACTTTATTCATTATTCAAGTTGAACAGCTGATATCTATTATCGACACTTTAACAAATCAATTTTTATCATTGGCAGGTCTACTTTTATTTATGGCTTGTCTCTTTGTTCTTTTTCTGGTCTCTTGTGGCTATTTATTTTGATAATATAGTCCCCAACTCTGCTGGTTTGAGAAAATCACGTCTATACTTCTTGAAACCAAGCTATTGGACAGGGAGAGGAGATAGTAACTTGACAGGTAAAACTGCAACCCATGTTGTAATTATGATTTCTGGCATCCATGATCGGTGCTATAATTGATAGTACATTTCTCACCTCATAATGCAGAGGACATCAGACATCTTGCATCTAGGTCCCCTACACAGCCGGATCATTTCACTCCGGATGATGAGGATGTTCATGAAGAGGAAGCATCTGTCAAAAAAGCAACAATCGAAGGGACCATTGATCCAGATGTTGCTGTTCAGTTGCGTGGCCTTACTAAGTCATATTCTATGGCATTAAAGATAAGCTGCCACCGGTTCTGCTTTTGCTATTTTTGCTGTACATGCAAGATTACAAAACCTTTTGTGGCCGTGAAGGTAAAAATCTTCATATTGACGTAACTGGAATTAGTAATGAGAGATCTGGATTTCCAAACTGAACAGTGAACTTCAAAGAAGTCATATCTTCACATATAAATGCTTCAGTTGTTTCTTGCAATCTCAAAGGCTTTCACTAATGTTTTCTGTAAATTTTTTTTTTTTTTTGAAATTTTTGTCTAGGAACAAAAGGAACATGGATTATGCTTATGGTAGTTTCCAGAGCACAATTGAGATCTAAGCAACAGCATTTGGTTATTTTTATTTAGTACTCTCCTCAGCAGAAAAACAGCTTGTGTCCTCAGTAATATAGTAACGAAATGTGTTCTCTTTTTTTTTCCCCCCCTGTCATTATCGCACGAAATTTCGAGGTCTCAATGAAGATAATGCATTCATTACAACGTGATATGAACTTTCTTCTCAGGATCTCTGGATGAATTTCCCAAAGAATCAGTTGTTCTGTCTCCTCGGACCAAATGGAGCTGGCAAGTCTACCTTAATAAGCTGTTTGACGGGAATCACTCCTGTGACACATGGAGATGGTAAAGATTTTGCTTGTCTTTTATATTTTGAAATGGACACAGGCATGCCCACTTGAGTTTTGTCTGAATCTGTCGTTGGCTGGTGTAATTCTTACGACATTTTGTGCAATCATCAACTTTCCTTATATGTAAAAACTCAATGAGAAATATACCAAATCTTGCAAGAATTACATCAACTCGGATTGAACGACAGAAAACTTAAATGGAGCTGCCCCATTACCTTTTCAAACAAGGATTGTAGATTGATTGATAGAAAAAGTACAGATATAATCAAGTTTGCTTCCTTTTGGCAGCACTCATCTACGGCAATTCTATTCGAAGCTCAAAAGGAATGTCAACAATCAGAAGACTGGTAGGAGTCTGTGCGCAGGTAACTTTTCATCCTTCCCAAAGTTTCAACAAAGTTCAAAACAAAGAAGCCAAAGCAATTTTTACCTTGTGTAGTTCGACTCTCTTTGGAATGCACTATCAGCTAAAGAACATCTCCATCTGTTCGCTAGTATAAAAGGCTTGCCCACGGCTACGCAGAAATCAGTGAGTTTTGCAAAAAACTATATTGAATGGTCCTACCTCTCTACTCTGCATTTAGCATTTGCAGTTTACAGAACTAGTTTTTCTTATTAGCATTAACTTTCTCAATTTACACAACTACAGGAAGTGAAACGTTTGCTGGCTGATGTCGACATTGACAAGATTGCTAATGTAAGAGCAGGAAGCTACAGTGGGGGTACAAGGCGCCGACTAAGTTTAGCAATTGCCCTTATTGGAGACCCGAAACTTCTTATCTTGGATGAACCAGTATATAGCATTTGAACTACTTTCCTCCTGAATACGTTTAATCCATTTATTATTTGAAATCAAATCCATTAACAAATTTGTAGACAACTGGAATGGATCCTGTTACTCGGAGACGCATCTGGAATGTAATTGAGAATGCAAAGCAAGGGCGTTCTATCATCCTCACAACACATTCTATGGTTGAAGCTGATGTTTTATCAGATCGCATCGGAATAATGGCAAAGGGTATGCTTCGCTGTATTGGCACCTCTATTGTGCTCAAGTCAAGATTTGGTTCAGGTTACGCTGCAAAGGTAACATTCCCCAAAAGCCTTTACAATATTTTGGCCCAAGAGAATGACATCAATGCAAAGCATCGAGAAGCTGTGAAACTCTTTTTCAAACAGGTGTGATTCCTTGATAATAAGATTGTCAATGTTTCTCCTCGCATCAATAAATTCCTGTTTAATATTTTCCTTGTATATCTTACAGCGGCTCAATGTTGAACCAAAAGTGGAAAACGAATACATGTTGACATTTACTCTACCAAGTGCTGAGGAAGAGATATTAGCAGTAAGTTCCTCTGAGTTCGTCTTTGTAATTACTGATGCCAAAGTTACAATTGTCCTTCTTGACTGCATGATTTTCCATTCCTTCATCAGCGATTCTTTTCTGAGCTGGAAAAGAGAGAAAGCGAATTTGGCATCAAAAGCATCCAATTAGGTCTCGGGACGCTTGAAGAAGTTTTCCTAAATATAGCAAAGAAAGCAGCGCTACAGACATTTAATCCTAAGGAGAGCATGAAAACTTTGACCTTGCCATCAGGGGCCACACTGCAGGCAAGAACTTTTAGTTTAGCTTTTGCATTTCGAATGATTTTGATAGGGTAAGAATATGGTAAAAATCACAAAAGAATGCTGTTCAACAATCATCTTGCAGGTGCCTCTTGGAGCGGAGTATGTTAAAATTCCAGGAGCGGAGTCCCGCCAGAATCCCAGAGGCCTTATGGTGGATATCTTCTGGGCACAGGATGATACAGGCAATCTCTGCATTTCTGGCCATTCAGCTGAAAAGCCAGTGCCACCAGACCTCCAACTAACTGCTGCCTCCTCAGTTACTTCAACAAGGAAAAGCTGCAGTTGCTGTTAGCGAGAGAAGGAAATGTTGTGCAGGCATCAATCATCTGGCAGGATAATTGTTTGTCAAAGAACTAAAGAAACGTTGTCCTGCACATTTTCTTTCAGCCAATGCAGTTGCAGATTTTGCCTTTGCCAATGGATTCACGTTGCAAGGTGGGCGGACATAACAAAAAGCTTACCTCTGGCGCAAATGATTTGAAACATAAATTTATGCAAGCCAAGCAACTCAAAGACATTAGTTTTAAGAAGACAGATGCTACAAAGAAACCAAAAGGCTCAAATGACATCCAAAACTCCATCTGCATTTGTCTTTTTTTTCCCCTTGTCAGTTGGATGAAAGTGCTGTTTCTTGTTTCCTTTGCTCTGGATTAAGAGATTGATCCTGCATAATCAGAGAAATGAAAACATGATTAAAGCAATCTCAAATATCGCAGTCCAACCATCGAGAAGCACAATTTTTTGTTCAAGCTACAACAGCCAATTAAGCAAATGCATTGAGGTGCAAAAATTTAAGGTTCTGGGCACGTGCCCAGAAAATTGTAAGGCAATAACAGATCATGCAGAAGTAAACTAAGTCCTAGACTACTGGTAATCGCAGTCCTTGTATTCCCTTCTTTGCTTATATTGTACCAGTCAAGAATTGCAGAATATACCGGTAATCGCAGTTTTTCCTTTACAATTGAGATGTACATTCTTGCACCAGAAAACTACTTAAGAGCCATCAAAAAAAGGGGCTAAAAAAATAAATAAATCCCACCAGTTGAAGTGTAAAATTCGGCTAGAGATACGGTAATAATACTCGAGCAACATTACAGACTTAATATGACAGAATATTAAATCCCACCAGTTGGGCCTTATACTGCACACAGACATTACATAAGTTCTACAACTTCAACTTTTTCTTTTTCTTTTTCTTTTTCTTTTTTTGAGGGTAACGACTTCAACTTCAAGGTCCCAGTTCTGAGATAGCGAATACCATATTAAGAGCAATAAGAAACAATGAAACAAAATAAAAATAAACAAGACAAGACAAGATTAAATCCGCAGCAAGAAAGTACAAGAATCTATCAAAGCGATCCAATTTTTTCCTCTTCCATTTTGGTAATTTTAAAAAGCAAATGATAATTTGCATACTTATAATACAAGCAAATAATAATGGGTCACGTGCTATGCACGTGCTTGTAGTATCACTAAAAATTCTGTTGCTAATATCATAATTTAATATCTTTTTTGACCAATTATCTTTGAAACATTATTTTAAATTAACTGGAGGTATCCCTCTTTTGTTATGTTTTCTCTAGGGAATTTCTTTTAATTTATTGTGAACTTTTTTTTAGCTTGCTTAGTAAAATATAATTGTTTGCATAAATAATATGTTTGTTTGCTCTTTCATTATTATTTTTTATGGTCCAATTAAATGATTAAATAAATATTATTATTTAATCATTTGATGACTTTAGTGATTGCCATTTACCTAAATAAATAAATACCTAAATAAATATTATCACAAAATATTTCCGTGACTTTTATTAATACCATATTCTAGTAGAGGGTACTTTGAGATTTTTGTACAGATTTGTTCTAGCACGAAAATTTCTGTTCTAGTAGTATTGCCAACCTTGCAGTATGAGAAGAAAGTTTCTACAATTATGTTAATTTAGGTAAGTAATATGTTTAAATTAAAGGCTTCGTTAATGGATGGTCAATCTGTACTTGTTAAGAGGAGTCTTAGACTCTTACGTGTTAGTTTTTAAGAGGATAATTAATTTAGAAAAGTGTCTAATATCAAGGTGTAATAGTTGTGATTATGTGTATGTAAATAATAAGCTAGATATGATTTAAATGTACTAATAAGTGTCCAATACAATAGAATACTTCTTAAATTAATATACGATATCTTTATGATGTCAATTTTCAAGTCAAAGGGATTATTTTGTTGAATCATAAAGTCTTGACGAAGTCAATTTTCGAGTCAATTATCAATTTTATCAAAAATCTTGCTAAAGACATTGTAGGGGCCTAAAGTCTATTTCACTTCTAAAAGTTCTTCCTTTTTCTTGTTTTATCAAGGCCCTCACTCATTCCTTTTACCCTTATAATCACTTCACTTCTTTAATTAAAAGTTATAGTCCAAGTCAGGGGTAACCGTCGCCATTGTCATTGGTGCCATCTGTAAAGTTGTCATTTTTATCACCGCCGCCATTATAATCATTCTCATCCTCACCGTTGTCATCAATCAACAATCATCATTACAAGTCATTTATTACATGATTTTCCTCGTTCGATAAATAGTCACTTTTTCAATTTTATAAGCTATGGAATTAAAAACCTAAACTTATCTTGGATTTCTGACTAATCTATTTAGGATTTCTTAATTTGTTTTTATCCTAGGCATTTCGGTAATTTTAAAAAGCAAATGATAATTTGCATACGTATAATAAAAGCAAATAATAATGGGCCACGCGCTGTGCACGTGCTTATAGTATGATAATAAATGATATTTCTGATACACTAAAAATTCTGTTGTTAATATCATAATTTAATATATGCATACTTTCCATCTTTTTTGACCAATTGTCATTAAAACTTTATTTTAAATTAACTGGAGGTATCCCTCTTTTGTTATGTTTTCTCTAGGGAATTTCTTTGAATTTATTGTGAACTTTTTTTAGCTTGCTTAGTAAAAGATCATTGTTTTCATAAATAATGTTTGTTTGCTCTACCATTATTATTTTTTACGGTCCAATTAAATGATTAAATAAATAGTATTATTGAATTATTTGATGACTTGAGTGATTACCATTTACCCAAATAAATAAATACCATGCATTACCTAATAATATTATCATAAAATATTTCCACGACTTTTACTATTACCGTATTCTAGTAGGGTATTTTCGGATTTTTGTGCAGATTTGTTCTAGCACGAAACTTTCTGCTCTAGCAGTTTTGCTAGCCTTGCATTATGAGAAGGAAGATTCAACAATTATTTTAATTTAGGTAAGTAATATGTTTAAATTAAAGGCTCCGTTGATGGGTGGCCAATCTGTACTTGTCAAGAGGAGTCTTAGATTCTTAGGTGTCGGTTTTTTTAAGTATAATTAATTTAGAAAAGTGTCTAAATATAGAGGTGCAATTATTGTGATTACATATATGTAAATAATAAGTTAGATTTGATTTTAGTGTACTAATAAGTGTCCAATACAATAGAGTACTTCTTAAATTAATATACCATATCTTTATGATGTCAATTTTCAAGTCAAGGGGATCATTTTATTGAATCAGTGAGTCTTGACTGAGTCAATTTTCGAGTCAATCAACAATTTTTATCAAAAATCTTGCTAAAGACACAATAGGGGCCTAAAGGGTATTTCACTTCTAAAAGTTCTTCCTTTTTCTTGTTTTATCAAAGCCCTCACTCATTCCTTTTACTCTTATAATCACTTCACTTCTTTAATTAAAAGTTATATCTCAAGTCAGGAGTAATCGAGTCAGGAGTAATCGTGGCCATTGTCATCAGTGCCGTTTGTAAAGTTGTCGTTTTTATCACCCGCCATTATAATTGTTCTCATTCTCACCGTTGTCATCAATCAACAATCATCATTATAAGTCATTAATTAGACGATTTTCGTCATTCGTTAAGTAGTCACTTTTTCAATTTTATAAGTTATGGAATTAAAAAACTTAAACTTATCTTGGATTTCTGACTAACCTATCTACGATTTCTTAATTTGATTTTATCCTAGGTATTTTGGTAATTTTAAATAGCAAATGATAATTTGCATACTTATAATAAAAGCAAATAATAATGGGTCACATGCTTTGCACGTGCTTATCGTAACATGATACATGATATTTTTGATACACTAAAAATTTTGTTGTTAATATCATAATTTAATATTTGCATAGTACTTTCCATCATTTTTTATTAATTATCTTTAAAACTTTATTTTAAATTAACTGGAGCTGTTCCTCTTTTGTTATGTTTTCTCTAGGGAATTTCTTTGAATTTATTGTGAACTTTTTTTTGGCTCTCTTAGCAGAAGATAATTGTTTGCATAAATAATGTTTGTTTGCTCTACCATTATTATTTTTATGGTTAAATAAATGATTAAATAAATATTATTATTTAATTATTTGATGACTTTAGTGATTACCATTTACTCAAATAAATAAATAAATACCATTCATGACCTAATTATATTACCATAAAATGTTTCCATGACTTTTCCTAATACCATATTCTGGCATAGCATATTTTGGAATTTTTGTGCAGATTTGTTCTAGCACGAAAATTTTTGCTCTAGTAGTATTGCTAGGCTTGCAGCATGAGAAGGAAGTTTCTACAATTATTTTAATTTAGGTAAGTAATATGTTAAAGTTTAAGGCTCCGTTAATGGGTGGCCAATCTGTAGTTGTTAAGAGGAGTCTTAGACTCTTAGGTGTCGGTTTTTTTAAGTATAATTAATTCAGAAAAGTGTCTAAATATAGAGGCGTAATAATTGTGATTACGTATATGTAAATAATAAGTTAGATTTGATTTAACTATACTATAAGTGTTCAATACAATAAATTACTTCTTAAATTAATATACGATATGTTTATGATGTCAATTTTCGAGTCAAAGGATTTATTTTATTGAATCAGTGAGTCTTGACTTAGGTTCCATTTGATAAACTTAAATCTGAATTCTGAAATATGAAATTTGAATACTGAAACAATTAATTTGCTGAATTTTAAGCACTAAAAAAAATATATGAATGTCTGAATTTCAATGCTGAACCTATTTATACTGTCTAATAAACATTTATAACCGAATGTTTAATAAGTTAAATTTTATAATTTTGCCCTTATTCTTTTCACCCAAAAAAAAAATAGAACCTATGATTTAATTAGCTAAAAATTGTTAGGTATTAAAGTGACCATATTTATTTTTAAATCAAATTAATATAAAGGATGAAATATATTATAAGAGGAGTATGGAGAAAATGTGAAAATCATTAAAAAGGGAGAAAAGACAAGTAGAAAACCGTCGATAGAAAATATCAGGTTATTTAATTAGATAAAGATTTTGAATAGAGAATATCAGATTGTTTAATTAGATAAGAATTTTGAACATAATTATCAAATACGAATAGATTTGATAGATAAGATAAGGTATTTGAAATAATTCTGTTGATTCTTATCAGAATTAAGCATTCGGTTACAATTCCTGTGCTGAAAAAATACACACAAGTTTAGTACCGTTTAACAAATTCAGTAGATGGATTTTTATTTATCAAACACCCATCACATCTGAATGTCTAAAAAAGTTAAGTTTCATCACTTTTTTATGTTATCAAACATGCCCTTAGTCAATTTTTGAGTCAATCAACAATTTTTATCAAAAATCTGGCTAAAGACACAATAGGGGCCTAAAGTCTACTTCACTTCTAAAAGTTCTTCCTTTTTCTTGTTTTATCAAAACCCTCACTCATTTCTTTTATCCTTATAATCACTTCACTTCTTTAATTAAATGCTATATTCCAAGTCAGGGTAAACGTTGCCATTGTCATCAATGCCATCTCATTTTTATCACCGCAATTATAATCGTTCTCATCCTCAATGTTGTCATCAATCAACAATCATCATTATAAGTCATTAATTAGACGATTTTCCTCATTTGATAAGTAGTCACTTTTTCAATTTTATAAGCTATGGAATTAAAAAACTTAAATTTATCTTGGATTTGTGACTAATCTATCTAGTATTTCTTCACTTGTTTTTATCCTAGGCATTTCGATAATTTAAAATAGGAGATGATACTTTGCATACTTATATTAAAAGCAAATAATAATGGATCATGTGCTTCGCACGTGCTTAGAGTATCATGATGCTTGATATTTCTGATGCACTAAAAATTCTGTTGTTTGACCAATTATCTTTAAAATTTTATTTAAATTAACTTGAGATATCCCTTTTTTGTTATGTTTTCTCTAGTGAATTTCTTTGAATTTATTGTGAATTTTTTTAGCTTGCTTAGAAAAAGATAATTGTTTGCATAAATAATGTTTGTTTGCTCTACTATTATTACTTTTTACGGTCCAATTAAATGATTAAATAAATATTATTATTTAATTATTTGATGACTCTGGTGATTACCATTTACCTAAATAAATAAATACCATTCATTACCTAATACTATTTCCATAAAATATTTCAATGACTTCTACCAATACCATATTTCTGCACTAGTAGTATTGGCAGCGAGACTCGAACCAGGGACAGCATCCCATCTTCAGCAGCCCCATGCCACCAGACCAAGCCCTGGGGGGCTGTGGTTATGTACATGTAAATAACAAGTTTGATTTTATTTAAGTGCACCAATAAGTGTCCAATACAATAGAGTACTTCTTAAATTAATATATGATATGTTTATGATGTCAATTTTCAAGTCAAAGAGATTATTTTATTGAATCAGTGAGTCTTGACTGAGTCAATTTTCGAGTCAATCAACATTTTTTTATCAAAAATCTTGCTAAAGACATAATACGTGCCTAAAATCTATTTCACTTCTAAAAGTTCTTCGTTTTTCTTGTTTTATCAAAACCCCTCACTCATTCCTTTTACCCTTATAATCACTTCACTTCTTTAATTAAATGCTATATCCCAAATCAGGGGTAACCATTGCCATTGTCATCAGTACCGTCTCGTTTTTATCACCGCCATTATAATCATTCTCATCGTCAATGTTGTCATCAATCAACAATCATCATTACAAGTCAATAATTAGATGATTTTCCTCACTTGGTAAGTAGTCACTTTTTCAATTTTACAAGCTATGGAATTAAAAAAAAACTTAAATTTATCTTGGATTTGTGACTAATCTATCTAGGATTTCTTCATTTGTTTTTATCCTAGGCGTTTTAGTAATTTTAAAAAGCAAATGATAATTTGCTTACTTATAATTAAAGCAAATAATAATGGGTCACATGCTTTGCACGTGTTTATAGTATCATGATACATGATATTTTATATGCACTAAAAATTCTGTTGTTACTATCATAATTTAATATTTGCATACTTTCCATCATTTTTTACCAATTATCTTTAAAACTTTATTTTAAATTGATTGGAGGTGTCCCTCTTTTGTTTTCTTTTATATAGGGAATTTCTTTGAATTTACTGTGAACTTTGTTTTAGCATTCTTAGTAAAAGATAATTGTTTGCATAAAAAAAGTTTGTTTTCTCTACCATTATTATTTTTTATGGTCAAATTAAATAATTAAATAAATATTATTGTTTAATCATTTGATGACTTTAGTGATTACCTTTACCTAAATAAATAAATACCATTCATTACCTAATAATATTATCATAAAATATTTCCACGACTTTTACTAATACCGTATTCTAGTAGCGGGTATTTTCGGATTTTTTGTGCAGATTTGTTCTAGCACGAAAATTTCTTCTCTAGTAGTATGGCCTTGCAGCATGACAAGGAAGTTTCTACAATTCTTTTAATTTAGGTAAGTAATATGTTTAAATTAAAGGATCCATTAATGGGTTCCCAACCTATACTTATTAAGAGGAGTCCTAGACTCTTAGGTGTCTATTTTTTTAAGTTTAATTGATTTAAATAAGTGTCTAAATATAGCGGTGTAATAATTGTGATTATGTATATGTAAATAATAAGTTAGATATGATTTAGGGAAGTGTTATTTGTACTCCATATTTGTTATTTGCATTCCCACCATTTATTATATCATGTAGTTTAATAAATGAAAACTATATAATAAAAATGATAGTAGGAGTGCAAATAACATTTCCCATGATTTAAGCGTACAAATAAGTGTCCAATACAATAAAATACTTCTTAAATTAATATATGATATCTTTATGATGTCAATTTTCATGTGAAAGGGATTATTTTATTGAATCAGTAAGTCTTGACAGAGTTAATTTTCGAGTCAATCAACAACTTTATCAAAAATCTTGCTAAAGACACAATAGGGGCTTAAAGTCTATTTCACTTCTAAAAGTTCTTCCTTTTTCTTGTTTTATCAAAGCCCTTACTCATTCCTTTTACCTTATAATCACTTCAATTCTTTAATTAAAAGCTATATCCCAAGTCAGGGGTAACTGTCGCCATTGTCATCAGTGGCATCTGTAAAGTTGTCGTTTTTATCACCGCCATTATAATCATTCTCATCCTCACCCGTTGTCATCAATCAACAATCATCATTACAAGTCATTAATCAGACGATTTTCCTCATTCGGTAAGTAGTCAATTTTTCAATTTTATAAGCTATCGAATTAAAAAACTTAAATTTATCTTGGTTATGACTAATCTATCTAGGATTTCTTCATTTGTTTTTATCCTAGGTATTTTGGTAATTTTTAAAAGCAAAAGATAATTTGCATACTTATAATAAAAGCAAATAATAATGGGTCACGTTCTTTGCACATACTTATAGTGTCACGATACATGATATTTCTGATATACTAAAAATTCTGTTGTTAATATCATAATTTAATATTTGCATACTTTCCATCTATTTTGGCCAATTACCTTTAAAACTTTATTTTAAATTAACTGGAGGTATCCCTCTTTTGTTATGTTTTCTCTAGTGAATTTCTTTGAATTTATTGTGAACTTCTCTTTTAGCTTGCTCAGCAAAAGATAATTGTTTGCATAAATAATGTTTGTTTGTTGTACCATTATTATTTTTTTGTGGTCCAATTAAATGATTAAATAAATATTATTATTTAATTATTTGATGACTTTAGTGATTACCATTTGGTGAATCTACTTATGGAATCCCTCCATTAGATGATGTGAAGAAGTTCTCCAACTCAGCCTATTGACAGAGAATTATATAGTAGTCGCCTCAGGAATTTGGTTTGATGAAGTCAGTGATGATTATGAGACAGTTATCCTACTTTCTGCAATTACTGGTGGAAGGATAATTTTGCTTGCTAGTTTAAGAAGACAAGAACAGGCAGAAATCAATCATCCGCATTCGAAGTTTTCAGCTAAATCTGGCCCTATTGTTAATGGAAACATACATTGTGTAGTTAGAGAAGAGAAAGGTGATCAGGGCTTGAACTTTTACTTTGACAAAAGCACAAATAGTTTTTGTCAAGTTGCCAATGCCAGATGTTGGTGAATCTACTGGCATTTTTAGATTAGGTGTTTCAGATGGATGTTTGACTTTGTCGCAATTTGGGAATACTTTGGATCCTGAGTATATTACTGAAGTCCTAATCATGAAAGAGTATGGTGTGAAGGAATCGTGGACGGCTTTGTGTTGCATAACAATTAAAGGCCCGCGGATTTGGTCTCCACCATTGTTTTATATCAAGGGATCAAGAGATGAAGTTTTGATCATGAATGGTCTGAGTGTAGTGGCTTTCAGTTAGAAAGATCAGTCAATGAGGGAGTTTCCCCTTGCAATGATGTCCCTGAACAACTTCTTGATCAAAGCCGGGAGCGAAATGCCACTGAAAACATGGAGGAAATAGCTGTTGAAACTTGATGATCAGGTATGGACTTTTTCGGGCAAAAACTTTGGCGGCCATTAAACTAATCCTTATTTTTGACCATCAAATTATTTTTGGTCTCAATTCAACCATTTAATCAACTGATCAATACACTCATAGCCATTTCGTTAGATTTTGCTCTTCATCAACAAAATAAACCTAACACGTGCAAATCCCGTGTCAAAACCTAAGGGTAAATATGTCTACTAAACTTCTCGACTCGAAGACAAAAAATTTCAACAGCCAGTAAAATATTCTGATCATACATTTTTAACCATTCAATTATTTTTTAATTAAAAATGGCCACTCAACTCAAAAATGTGTGTATTAATGGCCATTCTGTCCACATTCGGTGTTAGTCCTAATGTGCACTGCACACGTCAAAGACCATATGTAAATTTGTCCAAATAGATGAGACAAAAATCTTAAGTAGCTATTGAACTATACAAACAACATATTCTTCCTTTGTTTATACGGTGTTTTATGGCTTCCTCTTTTGTTGACCCTATGCCTTTTTAGATAATCACTTCTTTTTTGTTGTTTTTTTTTTCATTGTTTCACGCTGGGTTGTATTTATTCTATTGCATGCTTTCACCGTGACTAGCAAAAGGTTGTGAATTTCTATTTTTTCCATCTAATTCGAGGAGAAACTTGAATTCATTGGGAGTGTTTCTCCACAGCTATGAAATATTTAGATGAATTTTCGTCATGCAAGGGTTGTTGTTTTTGCAATGAGATGAAATGTTCATTCACCAAAATAGATTGCCAAGAGGCAACTATAAGTAGTATTTAATACCTCAGCAACCATATATTGCTGCTAGTCTTTTTAGGACTATCCCTATTATGACACTAGAGATTATACTTTGCCTCTGATTTTTTGAATTTCTGTTATATATTTCTTGTGGCCATTTATAAATGGGATAATTTCGGAAACCTCTCTTGAGGTTTTTAACAATTTTACATAGCAAGCCTTCTGTTTTTGAATAGGGATAATTTCATAAAGCTCCCTTGAGGTTTCTAACAATTTCACTCTAGTGGCCTCGAGTTTTCAAAATTACACAAACCTCCCTTACTTTTATTATTTGTGTAACATTATAGACGCAATAGATTAGATTTATCCTTGAATATCCTAAACTACCCTTCTACTAGAATTATGTATTTAAAAAAATGAAAAAAAAAAAGATTTACCCATTTCCTTTGTCCACACACGCTGCAACATCAATTGTAAACCCAAAAACCTTATCAGAAAACTGATGAAGCAAACACTCAACTTAATCCCTAAATTCTATCAACTCCAACTGTCCTAAAATCCCCAATATTTGCTAGAATGCTTCCACCCAAATCAATGATAAACACCATCTCAAATATTTCCCAATGCTTCTTTACACCCTCATCAAAGCCTCAATTCTTCCTAAAACCAATGCTATCCGCCACCTTCTTGATACAAATCAACATAACCTACCACCAGTGACACTAACGCCAATAGCAATCCAAACTTCATCAGGGCCTATAACAGAGAGCAAATTAATCTCCACAGGCAAAACACTAATCCTTACTTAAGCAAATTAATCTAATGATTAATTACAAAATCAAATTAATCTCTACAGGCAAAACAATAATCCTTACTTCTTTTGTTTCTAATGATCACACTAATCCTCACTTAAGAATCAATTGACATGCGAGGACATCCAAGTCACCTTTTTTTTTCAAATCTTTTTGGTGCCTTATTATCTTAATCCTTATTGTAATTTGAGCTACTCTGCATCCCTTCGTAATTTTCTTTTCTGATTAATGTAAAAGTTACTTGCTTAAAAAAAAAACCTATGTCAATTCTTTAATTATTAAACATCATTTTCATTCCTTTTCTTTTTTGGCCTTTTGACTGGTAGTTTCTAATTATTGTGATGGTAACAAAGATGGCAATAGTGGTGTTATGGTGTTGGTGGTGGTAATACTTAAAAGAAGGGCATTATAGTTGTTTCTTTTCTTCTCCTTTTCTTGTTTAGCTGATAGGTTATAATTTGTTGCTAAATTTATAATTATTCTTCCCTTGATTTTAGCCAAATATTGTGTTAATTGATGGATTCTACTTATATTTGGTTAATGGTGCTAAATTATAGGAAAAAGAGCAAAACGTGACAAAAAGGGACAATCTTCCAATCAATTTGATGATGGCACGTTCAAGACCGATTTTCAAGTTCGATTCAAACTCTGGCCAGCTTTGGAGGAAGATTTGGAAGACTTGAATTCTAATTATTAGTCTTATAGTTGAATTAGGAAACTTGAAATACTTTCTTTTGTGGTTTATTTTTCTAGTTTTAGGAAACTAGTTTTATTTAGTAGTAGACTTCCATTAGGAAACAAAAAGAATAAGGAAAAGCCGGATTCCCGCGAAATCAAGAGTTTGGCTAGCAACAATCTCGCGAGAAGATTTGATTAGTTTCGGCCGGCTCCCGTTTGATTAGTACTTGGGGTAGGAAACAATAAGAGACGAGGGCGGCAGACTAGTAGTCATATATCTTTTTCCTTTTCCTTCTTTTCGGCCGCAAGAGACAAGGAGAAACATTCTCTTCCTCTCCATGGTAGAGAACTAATTTCATACTTCTAGTCTAGGGGATAACTGAAGATTTGAACGGCAATTACTGTAAGATCTAAATTATTTTAACTGCTTCCTTCATTTATTGGTATTTATATGTTTTATGCTTTTAACTGTTATAACTCTTGTGTATGATTGAATAGTGCACAATATTTAATTATTCACGTAGGTTATTTTGCTAATTAGGGATAATTGGATCCGTAATTGTTCAATTATCTCTATCCCGGTAGCAACTGGCATAATTGGATTTATGTCAGAAAAATATATGATCTAACTTAAGCAAACCCTCGCAGCGTATTTGTTAATTAGAATTGAGATTTTCTAAATTTTAATGCAATCTAAAAATTAAATCCTACGGTCGTATCTAGAATTGTTTCCGAATTAGAGAAATAGTTAATGGTCGTACCTTGACTATCGAATAAGTAAGGAAAAGATGGTTGTTTATCGCGTGTATGACAGTTATAACCAATCTATTAATAAATGTTGGAATCATCTGTGAATTAATGATCAGTGCATGAACCATTTCTGAAGTGTATTTTTGACTAGAGTTTTTTCCAATTATTTCTGTTAATTAATTAATTTTTCGCATTCGATTTATTTAGTTTATTAGTATTTAATCCTAAAACTCCCCATTTATCTTGACTCTAAAGGAAATAAATTTCTCCTCAATCCCTGAGGAGACGACCCTACTTGCCACTATCTACTAGTTAATGAATTTAGTCAAATAATTAATTCTGGTATATCAGATTAAACAAACTCTTTGGGAACAAGGTGAATCAAGTAACCCATTGCACACCTAGAGTCCATACTCCAGTACCTAGAATTGATTATTGATTATTTTTTGTGGTAATGAGATTTTATTTATTTATTATTGTACAGGTTCGACAACCTGTCAATTTTTGGCGCCGTTGCCGGGGGACTGGTGTTTGATTAATTTGTTTCTTTTTTGAGTTCATTTTGTTTCTTTTATTTTTTTATATATAGTTTATGGCTGCTAACATTCCGTATTTTGGTGATAGATTGGATTTTATTTCCAGAAGAGATTATGAAATTCATGCTTTTTCTAATGATCAATGGATTGTTGCAAATTGTGAAACTTATTTTGCCTCAAATCATTCAATCGACATATGCCCTGCATTTCAAAATGGTCTAAGTGCTCCAATCGATACTTTTGAAGATTTTCAATCTCAATATCAAACATGGTATGATCCTTATTCAAACGGGTATGATCAAGGATGGTGGGATGATTTCAATTTTAATTATGCGACCGGACCAATGGATTTTCAACAACAAGAGTCTCAAGAATCGTCATCTATATCAGGTATGTCTCTTAAAGAAATGATTGAATCACTAACTACTAACACATATCTATTTCATCAGGAGACACAAGCGAGCATGTGTAATCTGGCAGATCAAGTGAATCAATTGACATCTAGGATAACGCAATTGACTTCTTGAATGTGTGAAGAATTGCCCTCACAGACTATTATTAACCATGAGAAAGATGAGAGTGCAATTATCCTGAAATGACATAGAACTGCAAGAGTTTCAAGAAAATGGATTTAAAAATGCAGTTGAAAAGAAAGTTGAAGTGCAAGAAATGAGACCCCAACATCAAATGGTTGAAGTGAATGAATCCAGTGAACAATCTCCAAGTGTGGTGACATCTCTTCCATTCCTTAATCAATATTTTCATAACTCTTATTCTTTAATTCCTGTTAGTAAAATTGATTTTATTATACCAGAAGATTTTGAGTTTCATGACAGAAATAAGTTAAGAGTTGCGAGGGCAAAATATCTCGAACCAGTAAGTGTTCGTGATGGAGGAATGAGTGAAAAATTAAGATTTTTGTTGACTTGTTTGGCCCCATCTACTAATCCATGGAAGACTATACCTCGTGTGCTCAATGATTACTCTATTTACGAGGGTTATCAGGGATACATAGAAGATGAAACACTGAAACGAGTTACACGATTTTATCCTCCATGAATAAACAGGGCAATGTCTAGCCAAAGATATTAAAGAAAGGCGTTGCTTGGGAGGCAACCCAAGGTTTTTTGTTTTAGTTTTCTTATATTTTTTGAGTTTTTGTTAAGTTTTAGTGTCATTTAGTGATTTATTATTGTTGTGACAGGAAACTGGCAGTTAGACGTCCATACGCTAGGTGGTCAAGTCTAAGAAATAAAGTTTGAATTGATGGACAGAAAACTCTCCAGTAGTTAGACGTGCCCACGCCAAATAGTCACGCTCAAGGAAAGAAATTCACGTCCACGATTAGAAGACTCTATAGCAGTTAGGTGTGCCCACGCCAGGTGGTTACACTTAAATATCTTAATTTTGAATGGTTGGTCAGAAGACTCGAAGGCAATTAGGCGTGTCCACGCCTAACACAGGGGTTCCTTTATTCAAAAGAAAAAAAAATCCATGGTTTTTCTTCTTTCTTCTCTTTTTCTTTCTTTTTCTTTCTTCCTTTTTCTTCTTTCCCTTTTCCCCCCTTTCCCGCTGCTGCCTTCGTCGGATTTGCTGTCCGCCGCTGCTTCGTCGCCACCGCACCGAGCACCTCCCAGCTCACTCCAGCCGCCGTTTTCGTTCAGCCGTCGCTGCTAGCCATCGTTCACCACCGGCGTTCTTCCTCTCCTCAATCCCTCACTACCTATTCTCGTCTTTGCTCAAACAAAGGATAAAAGGAAGAACCGACCATTCCCACCTATGCCATAGCTACTTGAGACCCTCCATTACATGCTTAGGGAAGTTTCGTTATCCCTTTTGTTTCGTATTATATTCTTTATTTCTTACATTGGGGACAATGTAAGATTTAGGTGTGGGGGGAAATAGTATATTGATAATATATTGGCAAAGTGCAAGTGGGGGCATTTTTGTTGAAATTTTTTTTGTTTGACTTTATTGAATTTTATCCAATTTTTGCCTATCTTTGTCCATATTTGTGATTGTTCCTGATAAACGATGGTTAGATATTTCAAAATTTTCTATTGCTAAGATTTTACACTTTAAAGTGTTAAGTATGACATGGTTAAGTTTAAGGGTATTTTTTTGGTGAATATTTAAGATTTTGTGACTTTTACACTTTTTGGTTAACTTCTCTAAATATTGTAAATATTTGTCTAGTATTTTTTTTATGCAAATTGGTTCAACTATTAATCTTAGTTTTCCATGTTTAAGAAATGCAGCGGGTTTGTGTGATTTTAAATTTTAATTTAATGCTTATTTATTAATAGTATTTGGCTATATTTCGCTAGTATCGTTGCCTAGTAACCGGAGGTCTTCAGTACAAGTGTCGATTTTCGCGTCAAAAAACGACGATAGCTATGAATATGTGATTTTTAAGCGATGATGGCTGAGTAATCGGGCTCCTTCGTGTGGCCAATGTCAGAATTCGCGTCAAAACGCTTAAATGACTAAAAACTAAACATTCCCCCTGAAAAAAAAAAAAATCAATCAAGTGTGGGGATAGTTTTAAAAAAAAATGTGTTAATAGTAAAAAATGTGGAAGTGATTGAATGAATTGTTAACCCGCTGATCCATGAATTTTAATGTTGAGATTTTGCTTAATAGTCGAACCATTTGCTTATAGATGTTAGTTGAATATTTTATATTCTTAGATTAATTAGTCATAAATTGAAAGAGTTCTTGATCTTGAAAGCTAACTGGAGAGATATTTCTTGCAAATTACCACTAATACTTGACATGTGTTTTAATTGTATCTTGGCAATAGAAGATTTGAACAACAACCATTGTCTGAATTTGATTGCTTGATTTGTTGTTCTTATGCTTGAGGACAAGCATGGTTTAGGTGTGGGGGAAATTGATAAGTTGCAATTCTGTCATTAATTTTATAATTATTTCCCTCTTTTATCTTACCAAATATTGCATTAATTAGTGTATTCTATTTACGTTTGGTAATTTGTGTTGATTATAGGGATTTGGAGCAAAAAGGGATTAAAGACGCGATTTTCATTGAATTTTTGTACTAATCAACGTGGTCGCATCAAAATTTAATTCTGCAAGTTCGGAAACTCGAAAGTTGACTCGTGATTTCTAGTCTTGGATTGGAGCTGTGGAAGAGACTCTTATCAACTGACTAGTTTTCTATTCTTATTAGGAGATTAGTCTATCTGACTAGGAGGAGTTTTCTTTGGTTTAGGAAAGTAGTTTTTTTCGATATGAATAAAGAGACGGGAAGTCCGAAACAATAGCATCAGGACTTCTTTTTCTCCTTGGTTGCAAGGAACAAACACACGTTTTTTTCTTTTCTTCTTAATTCCGATACTTCATCACACTCTTGGGGAGAATGGCCGCGGCAATAAACTCTAATATTTCGCGCATGACTTTTTCCATGGAGATGAACTAAGCTTTTCTAGTCAAGGGTTAACTTGAAAGTGCGGTTCCAAATATATGTGAGATCGAATTAATTTTATTTATTTCTTTTATTCATTGGTATTTGTACGTTTCCTGATTTAATTGCTTATACTTGTTATGTTATTTGAATGTCAGTAATTGAATTATCTTTGCATCGATGATCAGTTGAATGGACCGTGTCTGAAAAGTTGCTCCTTTGGCTAGATTCGTATTGGTTATTGATTAATCCTGTTTATTTTTATTAGTTGTTTTATTAGTTGGTTAATTAGTTATTTTATATTTTCAAAAATTCCCCATCTCTGGACTCTAAAAGAAATAAGTTATCCCCAATCCCTGTGGATTCGACCTTGCTCACCGCTATATACAAAATTTATATTTTTCTCGAATAGGTATTTATTATTGTACAGGCTCGACTCCTATCATTAGCAAAAGGGTAGTTTGGGATTTTCATTTAAGGTTCGTATAATTTGTTAAGGTTTTGTTACCCAAACAACAAAAATAGGAAAGGTTACTGTAATTCTAAAATAAGAGTAGTGCTAGGTCAAATAGTCATAAATCTAGGTTTCTAGAATTATCCCTTTATAAAATTCTAACATTTTGGGTATACCTTATAAAAATTCACAAAATAAGGATACAAGTAAAATGTTAGACATTACCTAACACAAATTAAACAAGTTCAAGGAAGAAAAGTATCTTGAAGAATTATTCTTGCAAATTTTATTAGGGAGGGAGAGAGAGAGAATCAATGATTAAGGTTGAAAAAGATAGAATTGATATGTTTTTGAAGAATACCACTGATAAGATTATGTACATCATGTTAAGTTTTGTTTAACTTTTTTACAATTGATTGATGATTAAGGTCAAAATAGATAGAATTGATGCATTTGAAAGAGTTCCACTGATTAGGGGAGGGTTGAGTTGAGTGGTAAGATAGAAGGAGTTGTAAATAAGAGGTTTTAGATTCAAATCCTTTTACTTACAAAAAAAAAAAAAAAAAAAAAAAAAGAAGAATACCACCCATTAAGTCATCATACATCATTGGAATGTTCATCGGCCGTTAATCAGAAATTCAATAAAAACAATTGGATTTCGACTAGAGAAACAGTGCTTTGGTAATATTCGAAATCCAAAATGGCAATAGTAAGCTAAAATATTTCAATTTTCTCTAAAAATATTATTGTATCAAAATAATATTCCATATGTTTTTCCCAACAAAATTCAATTAAAAAAAAGGACACCAGCACATCAGTCATCAACTCATCATCACATTAAATAAACAAAAAATAACAAGCCAATATTGCATCTTGCCATTTCCATTGACCAAACTCCAACCAATTCCGTAATGCAGTAAATCAAAACTAAAATGTCAAATAGTTAGTAGTTAGTACTCAGTAGCCAAATAGTCAATAGTTAAACTAATCAGTACTAATATGTAGTCACCAGTTAGTAGTTAAATAATTAGTTACTATTTACTAATTAGTATTTAGTAATATGTATAGATATAACTAATATTAATACATATATATAGTGTATAAATATATTGTAAAAATTTCAAAAATTTGGGCAGCAATCAGTAATTTGGTAATTTTTTTTCCGAAACGGAATAATACACACACACCCAAACAATGAGACACGCAGCAAGCATCACAAACCGGTCTGAAAGCAATCTAAAGGGAACCCACAAGGAATACCCATCCAGCCAATTGGTGACAGGAGGGTACCCCCATGGACCTTAAATCTAGAGTAAATACCCCACAATCAGTAATTTGGTAATGTATATTTAGTATCTGTTTCTGAACTATTTTACCAAATATTAAAATTGGATATATTTTGATTTTACAGAATTCCATTTTATTGAAATCCGAAATCCAATCTAGATTGGATCGGTCGGTTTTCAATTTTTTTTTTAAATTTGAACATCCTTGAATCGTCAATAATTATTGACTATTATTAGAGCATAATAAATCTAATTAGTAGGCATAATTTAAAATTGAGACAAATCTTACTTACGCTCTATTCTTCCTAGACTTACTGTAACTATTATTAGAACATAACAAATCTAATTATTAGGCATAATCTAAAGCTAAGATAATCTTGCTTACACTCTATTCTTCCTAAACCTACTGTACTTTTATAAAGAGTATAGATATAGTTATATATATATGTATATGTATATATATATATATGTATATATATATATATATCTCTACAATAATAAAGCTTGTGTACGTAATTAGTTTGATGTTAACATATCTTGTCACTTGTTGTATTTTTAAATTTACCCTTACCACTATTATCCACTACATATACTCAACTAATGCACAAATCTTACTCAACCAAAATTACCTTACACCAATTCCCACGTTCTCCTTTACCTATCCCATTGAACTACTATTTCTCCCTTCAGTCTTGCATCATCTAATAAACGACATATTACCACACCATTTTTTTAACTTCCAAAACCATCTTTTAATAGTCTCGTAGCAGATTCTTCTCTACTCAATCAACCTTTTCTCCCAAATTTTTTAACTTTTCTCCTCAACCCGTAAATTTAATGCTACTTCAAATTGTCATTCTTCTACACTAAGTGATCATTGCTTCCGGTCAAATTCATTGGGTAAATGTTTCCAAATCTTTTTTTGTAATGAAATATTTTTTATAATGAAATCTTTTTTCGGGGTTTTCATTTCATTGCCAATTGCAAAATTGTAGTCTTGAGATGGATTAATTTCACACAATTGTGCGTTTGTTAGTTTGTGGTTCCTCCAAATATCTTCAAATGATACTTGCATCACACAAGTTTTCCTTTACAATGAAAGAATATGGAAATAAAGACAAACAACGGCAAATATACATTGGAACAGAACTTAATTTACTTCTCTTTACACCTACTAAATTTCCAACAAAAAATTGTATTCATTCATCAGTCTAAATTTCTCCCTTAGTTATCTATTTCGATGGGTCACTTTCATGTGCAGGTTTAACTTTCAAAGAATCACGCCAACCTAAAGCTTTCTACGCACCCTAAAGGTAACTGGCACCACTTGGTACCAATGTATATTTTATTATTCATCGACTCCAAACAATTTTTTTTAACTTTTGCAGGTCAGGACTTTGGAAACAGACCATTTTTTAACTCTTTGCAGGTTAGGACTTTTGAAGCAGAAGTTGTACCTGCATAAAAAATGCACACCATATAAGAATGATTAGACGCCAATAATTTGCTTCAAACCATGTTTTTACTTTTACAGGTTACAAGCTTGCAAGTAGAAGCTGTACCTGCGAAGGGCATTCGGACAAAGGCAATCATCTCTGCTACATATTATTGAGGCACAAATTATTTACCTTTTTCCACCCGTAATTTGCACAAAAATTTCTTACCTCAAACCATAAGGGTTTGATTTGATGGGTGTCTTGTTTCGTATTAAGGTTTTATCAATGGAATTTTGTGGGTACCTACATTAGTGCATCCATTTCATTATTTTGTTCTATGGTCTGCTTGGTTTTTGGTCGGCACAAAAACCACCAGAAAAAAAAAAGTAGAAATGAACTACTAATTGCACACAAATTGCTGGATTTTCTTTTACAATGATCTTTTATTTCTTAGTTCAAGTGAAGTACTCAGATCTTTGCTTTGCTATTTTATTTTCTTTATTACATGTTTTTTTTTTGGTTGCCTGCCACGGTATCCAGGGCTTTGCCCTGACTAATCCGTTGGTCGATCCGGGTCGCACACCTGGCTGTGATGGGTGAGTCTCCCAACAAGGGTAACTGCATACGCCAGGTTTCGAACCCGAGACCTGCTTAAGCGGAACTAAGCTGCTTACCACTTGGCCCAACCCCAGTTGGTCTTTATTACATGTTGATTGCTGCTAATTTTGGCGAACAAGCAAGGTACAACTGCTACAGCAGAAGGGCACTGCATTAAAACATTGTACCTTGCACTTTAAATTATATTTAAAATTTATCCTTTAATCTTCCTATAAATGTATTACTAGATTCACAACTACAGTCTCTAGCAATGCCTCATTTGATGAAGATGAAGATGTCATTCGACTCACATACAATAATTCTGCTGCCCAATGGCATTTTCATCGTAACATTACTTATATGTTGACTGGTGGGTACTAATAAACATTAGTCCATTGTACATATTTATCTACAATACACTTTTGATTACATATTACGCAAAATATTTATATTCACATGCACTATTTATCTGATTCTAATAATTAATTATATTTTTAGACTAGTTGTACATGCGTCGTGCATGTATCGATAACTAGTAGATATAAATAGATAGATAAAGAGAACGGAATTTTTTATGTAAACAAATTTTTGTCACTTTATATTTTTTCTAAACTATCCTTGATGATTTTCCATTACCCATATTTCCTCTTACCAAGTAAAATATATTTCTTATTATTCTCTTGTTTTTTCAACATATTTAGTAAATCCTAATTTTTATTAGTAACTACTAATTTTTGTTATGAATTACTACCAAATAACTATCTATACATATACTTAATTTTGGTGAATTTTCTACTATTTATATTGTCAAAAATATAAAATCAATTTTCCAAAAAATGATTTCAACAAATATACAAAAAAAATAATAACTTTTTTCTATTAGTTGCACACACTTTAGTGTATGTCTTGAACACTAATTATTATCACATTAAGGATGAATATATAGCTAGCAACCATGACTGCTTCAACCATGGAGCCCATAATGGGCACTCCAGTTTCTATATATCATCTACGCTTGCTTTCGTCTTCATGATTTGTGCAATCAATGCTTTGTCTTCAAGCTTATTTGGAACATATGCACCAAGATCGAAAGACTCTCTAGATTATTAGATGGGTACATACTATCATGTTGAAGAATGCATCCTTATAGGGTGCAAAGACACCTAAAACTGTTTATGGGTGTAGAGGAACATTCTTTAACTGAGATATCTAGTACAAGCTTTTGTGAAAAAGTTGATTGGTAATGAGCCTCATTCTTTCTTTTGGTATGATCTATGCATCATCTAGGACCTCTTTATCAACATTTTACTGGTAATCAGCTTTCCAGCCCTGATTTGTCTCATCAGACAAGGTGGAGAAGTGAATGGTATCTGGAAGTGGCCCTCTAGCAGAAAATTTAACATGTTGCAGCTACAAACTCCTATTTTCTTGTCCAACCCATGTGATATGGAACAAACTATATGGACTAACAGCTCTTCAGGTGAATTTACAGTCAGCTCTGCTTTTAAAAGTAATAAGATCCGCCTAACCTGTGATATCTTGGTGGATTTTCTTTTTCTTTTTTTTTTGGGCGTCTTGGTGGAAATTGGTTTGGAATAAGAAACACATTCCTAGATTTTCTTTTATCCTTTGGCTATTGTGTAAAAGAAGACTACTCACAAAGGGACAGATTTGAGAAATTGTGGATGGTTAAAAACTTAAAATAGGTCTGATCCGAATGAATGTGTGCTATGTCGCAGAGATGATGAGACTATCGATCACTTGTTCTTCATGTGTCCAATGTCTGCTGCAGTTAGGTCTATAAAATAAAAGCCTTATGCTCTATGTCCAGAGATTGTATCCCTTGCGTTTGGGGAGAGAGTGGCGGTATGCATTAGAGTACCAAGTCTTCTATTGATAAGTTTAGGAGACTACCACTGGCTATAACAGTTTTATTTTATATATATATATATATATATATATATATATATGGAAGGCTAGAAATATGGTGATGTTCTAGCAAGTTCCTACCTATCCCATTGGCATCACGAATGATATAATGGAAGAGGTGTGGCCAATGTTTTGAATACCAAACCGGACCAGCAGACTCGATCGGTTGAATCGCGAATCGGCCATGCCTCTAGTCTGGTTCAATTAAAAAATTAAAGAATTAATTAAATAGGTCAAAACCGGTCAAGAACCAGTTGAACCGGCAAAAACTGGGAGGTTCAACCAAATTTTATTAAGTATTTATTTTCTAAAATAAATATTTTAGTTTTATTCAAAATTTTTAATTCTAAAATGAATAAAAACTTATTAAACCTTTGAACCGAGATCGAATCAATTGAACCAGTCGAACAGTAAGCAGGAAGGTTTTCTGGTTCACTTTACGGTCCGGATTTAAAAACATTGGTTGTGGCATATTGGGTTTTCTCGACATGGAGTTCCTAGATCAAGAGAAAATAGGTGCCTAATTATGGCTTGGAGCATTACTCAAAGTGCTTTGATCATGAGTAGCTAGCTCTTCAAATTACTTTGGTCACATAGTTTGCCGGTTTTGATATTACACTTAAGCAACTCTATAAAAATTATTGCTCTATTTAATAAAGAAAAATCTTACTCTAATCATGTATAGCTAGTTTCTTTTAGTTACTTTGGTCATATAATTTATTAGTGTTGATATCACATGTAAGCAATTCCAGTCTACACTGTAACGTGTAAAAATTCTTGCTCTATTTAATAAAGAAAAATCTTAATCCTACTCTAAGCGATATATGACAGATACAAACGAAATGATTGGCCACATCCTTAATTTTAGGGAGTCTTATATTTGTATTTATCGTTTAGACATGCACGTGAACTCTTTAATAAAAGGTTCATATTTTGGAAAAAAAAAAAAAGACAATGAGTTTAGAATATACTCAAGTAATTACTTGTGTTAGGAAAAAATAAATCCTTTTTTTTTTTGCAGCTTGACTTATGCATATAAAATTTGACAAGGATCTATGAGCAATTCTTCTTTATCTACTACCCACCAAAAAAAAAGTACCCTTTTCTTCTTCTTCCTTTCTTTTTTTTCTGTACAAACTTCACATTAAGGGAAACTGGACAACCCCAAATATGATATATTACCCATAGACTGGACTTTCAATACTGTGCTGGTGAACATTATCTTTAGTGTTTCCCACAACCCAATTTATTTGGGCTTAAGAAAAATATAATCAACATCATCATTGGTCGAGGTCATTAACAAACAAAATCCGATGTTGTTTACCTAATGGCAAAGATAAATAAGAAGATGTGCCTATCCAATACATATAATAAATATAAAAAAAAAAAAAGAGAGAGAGAGAGAGAGAGAATAATCGTCTCATTATGGGCCTAAAGCACATTTTATCCTCTGTAACTGTGGGACAAAATGATAAAGAATCTGCACGCGTAGCATTAATTGGATAGCATAGCAACTTCGCGATTTGATGATAATGATGTTTGAGGATTGATTGATTGGCTCATGATGATATCAATGCATCTGTTTTCATGCATATACAAACCAACGGACTCGGGGCACGGCCCGGCCAATTTTGGTCATTATCAACTGCGCGTAACTTTCTTTGTATATCGTGTAACTTTTTTTCCACAGGATGTATTTTCACAACAGATAGTGGTGGACCCCACACTTAACGCGAAAATCGAGTTACATGGTGTAATCTCAGCCGCACAAAATTTTGAGGGCAAATCTTGGCCCTTAACCGTGCAGGACGGTCATACTGATGACCGTCCCTGCCCCAAATCCCAAACGAATAGCCAGATAATCATCTGTCAGTTTTAAATCCTCAAGGAATCATTTCAGACTTGCATGTCTGACAGAAAAAAAAAATTTTTTTTTTTTTTGGGGATGAGTTAGAATCTTACGGTCATGAATTCATTTGGTCCATTTCATTGGAATTTAAATATGGTGCTGATATGGTTTTCCTTGTTACCTTTTACTCTATATGAACTCTTGTATGAAACCACACGAATCATTTATTGAGTATTATTACTACACGAACGAATTAGTCTGCAGGATTCATGCATGCTCCCTATTTTACTCTTTTAACTTCTGAGCAAGAGAGTAAAATCTTGAATGTCATCACTCCCGTTTGAATTGACAGTTTCAAGAGTTTTTGTAGAAAAATGTACTGTAAATATTTGATGCATGTGAGGTAAAAATATAATTGAAAAATATATTCATGAAAAATATAAAAAATTTTCTGCGAAAAATCACAATCCAAACAAGTTTGGCCCTCCA